>NW_027185715.1:7184990-7198230 GCF_028583685.1 Petaurus breviceps papuanus | reverse complement strand
TGATCTGTTTCTGTCTTGATAATTCTGCCTGTATGCTTTGAAGTTCGGGGTGCTGACCTCTTTCCCCTGAACAAGGTAAACGATATATGTCTGACTGATTAAAGTAAGCTTGTTAACCCATTTTGAGTTGCTTTCCTTTAACAAAGCAGATCCAAGAACCTGTGTTGGCAGACACCCTGGGGAAGCCGGGGTGCTTGCTGTTACACTCACACATGACACTCCAATTTCTATCTCTAAACCTTTGCACTTACCATTTTTAAAAATATTTTTTAAATTTATTTTTGATTTTCAACATTCATTTCCACTAGATTTTGAGTTATTTTTCTCTGTCTTTACAAACCCAAGATAGCACACGTAACTTTCCCCCAATCTGCTCTCTCTTGTATCTTCTTCCACCCCCCTCTAACTTTCTAGTAAGGCAAGATGGATTTCTATACCCCAATGCTTGTATATCATATTTCCAAATTGCATTAATTTTTTTAACACTTGTTTTTAAATCATTGATTTCCAGATTCTTTCCCTTCTTCCCTCCTCACCCACACCAACAGGGAAGATAAGCAACTCTATATAAGTTGTACACGTGTAGTTATGCAAAACGTTTTCATAGTAATTATATTGTGGAAGACTAACTATATTTCTCTCCATCCTAGACTGTTCCCCACTTATTATATTTCCTAGTTTGACCCTGTCCCTTTTCAAATGTGTTTACTTCTAACTACCTTCTCCCCCAATCTGCCCTTCCTTCTATCACCCCCCCCAATATCCTGTTGGGTAAGATACCAAATTTAGTGTGTATATTATTTTCTCCTTAAGCCAAATTCAATGAGATTAAGGTTGTTCCATTCCCTTTCACCTTCCTGTTCTTCCTCTCCATTGTAACAGTTTTCTTTTGCATTTTTTATATGAGGTAATCTACCCTATTCAATCTCTCCCTTTCTCCTACTCTCATTACATTCTTTTCTCACCTCTTAATTTTATTTATTAGATATTATCCCTTCCTATTTGGCTGATTTGTACCCTCTGTCTATGGATACATGTACACATATACACACACTCACATATGTATTTATACACACATACACCCTCCTATTTATACATATATGTATATATACACATTTACGTGTATATATACATATGCGCACATGTACACATACAAAATACACGTACACATAAATATGCACACATATGGATATATACACACATATACATGCACATGCACACACATATATGAATACATATACACAAACATATACATATACACATACATACACATAAACGCACAAATGCATATACACATACACACATACATATGCACACACGAATATGCATACACATACAAAAACACATGCACATACACAAACACATGTACATATACACATACACATGCACACACATAGACATACACATGCATACACATATACACACATATGCACATACGAATACCTATACACAAACATATACACATACACAAACATATACACATACATATACACATACACATATACTTACATATATACATATGCATATGCAAATACACACATATACACATACAAATACATATATACAAACACACATACACATACAAATACGTATCCGCATGCATATACATATCCACACACATACATATGCATATACATGTATATACACATGCATGTATACATACACTTACAAATACAATACACATAGACATACACATGCATATACATATACACACATACATATATACATACACATACATACATACACACATATAGACATGAACATACACTTACACATGCATATACATATACACATAGATATACATAAACACATACATATCCACATCCACACACACATATATATAAATATACACATACATATACACATACACATACTCATACATATGCACATACATATCCATATCCATATAAACATACACATACACACATACTCATACATATACATATACACATGCATGTACACATCCATATCCATATCCATATAGACATACACATACTTACACACATATATACCTACATACACACATACACATACTTATACACATATATATAGACATACACGTACTCATGCACATGCACATACACATACAAATATACACACACAAACACTCCCTTCAACTATCCTCACACTGAGAAAAGCCTCATGAGTTACAATGATAATTTTCCATGTAGGAATATAAATAGTTCAACTTTAATAATTTCCTTATGGTTTCTTTTTCCTATTTACTTTTTCATGCATCTCTTGCTTCTTGTATTTGAAAGTCAAATTTTCTATTCAGCTCTATTTTTTCATCAAGAATACTTGAAATTTCTCTATTTCATTGAATAACCATATTTTCCCCTGAAGCATTATACTCACTTTTGCTGGGTAAGTGATTTTTGGTTTTAATCCTAGCTCCTTTGAACTCTGGAATATTGTATACCAAGCCCTTTGATCCCTTAGTGTAGAAACTACTAGATCTTGTGTTATCCTCCTTGTGTTTCCACAATACTCAAATTGTTTCTTCCTGACAGCTTGTAAATTTTCTCCTTGACCTGGGAGCTCTGGAATCTGGCTATGATATTTCTAGGAGTTTTTTGTTTTGTTTTGTTTTTGTTTTTTGGTGGGGGGGGCGGATCTTTTTCAAGAGGTGATCTGTGAATTCTTTCAATCTCTATTTTGCCCTATGGTTCTAGAATATCAGGTCAATTTTCCTTGAGAATTTTTTTTTGCTTTTTGGAGGGAAAATGGGGTTAAGTGACTTGCCCAAGGTAACATGGCTATTTTTTGTGTTAAGTGTCTGAGGCTGGATCCAAACTCAGGTACTCCTGACTTTAGGGCCGGTGCTCTATTCACTGTGCCACCTAGCCACCCCGAGAATTTCTTGAAGGATGATGTCTAGGTTCTTTTCTTTTTTTTTTTTTTTTTGATCATAGCTTTCAGGTAGTCCTGGATCTATTTTCCAGGTCAGTGGTTTTTCCAATGAGATATTTCATATTACCTTCTTCTTCTTCTTTTTTTTTTTTTTTACAAAGACTGGGAATCTTTATTCAGATCAGCAATTCACATTCCTCAAGTCTCAGACTTTGGGTGGGCCTTTTGTGGAAGAGGGGAAGGATGGAGGAGAGAAGACAAGGCAAGGCCAACCCACCTCCCTGGACATCCCCTCCACCCCTTATCCTGTCTCAGGCCACTGGATAAAGAAGGGAAAAGGCAAAAGGGAATGCCAAGTAGGGAGGGACCAAGGGAAAAAGAGGCCCCTACCAAGGAGTGGCCTACCTAGATGTGTGGCTTTCAAAGTCCAGCTGTGGCCAGGACAGCAGCCACCATAGGCCCGTCCCTATAAATTAAATCCCCACAGTAGCAAGGCTGGGGATGGAGGGAGCAGGAAGAACAACCTTGTAGAAGAGAAATTGGTCCCATGTCAGGTCCTTTCAAGGCAGTGCCCTGAAACCTGGACTAAAGAATGGCTATATGGGTGCAAAATTCCCAAATGAGACGACAAACCAGGGTGGGAGAATGAACAGGAATGTTGAAGGGGTCAGTACTCGCCAGTCTTGGTCCAGGAGAAGGGAGGATGGGGGGTTGGTTCAGTTTTGCTGATTTGGGGGACAGGGAGTGTATTACAGTAAATTCAAGGTGAGAAGGCACCTATAGGCACAACAGGAGAAGCGGTGCCACCAATGGATAGGAGTAGGAGGGGAAGAGGAAGAGCTGGAACAGAAGGGGCTCGAGAGTTCCATGGGCTTCCTAGGAATGTCACTGCTAGAAATATATTAACCATTCAAGGGAGGGTGAGGATCTGGGTGGCATCCCATATCCAGTCATGCCTGACTGAGAGGCCCCACAGTTGGTGTCCATCTGCAGCCCGATGACATTCTTGCCCTCCTGCAGTTGGTTATCTGTGAAATTTCGGGGATTCTCCTTGGACTTCTTAGGGAACCAGTGAGGATCTCCAGAGAAGAACCCATCACCCTGAGCCACTGCCAGCCCACCCAGGTTCATCAGTGTCCCCTGCACACATGCCATATTCTTTCCTTCCTAGAGGTCCACAGTTTGGAAGATATCAGTGGCATTGATGGCGTACTTCTCTGCTGCCTGTAGGAACTGAGAAATCTGTTCCATCTGTTTGTAGGCCATGCCTGAAGCCTGGATCTTTTTTTACCAGGGCCTGGCCTTCAGGGTATAGCCCACTGATGAGCTCACACAGCACCGTGCCATCTTTGAGCCAGTTTTGGAAATTCTCTCACCCAGGCTGGAGCTGCCCAACATCCCTGAGGCACTGTGTGGTAATCCATTGAATGAGAATCTGCCCCAGATCAGCATCATACTGCTTTTCGATTTTCTGCTGTACCTCCCAGCTCAGTCTGTAAGCAGGTCCCCTGTTGTCCATTCTGAGATAGTGATGCAGGTATCTTTACCGCGAGGCGGTGGATGAAGAGTGTAATGGGCTGGGGTGTGGCACGCAGTGAGTGGCCTTCACATTACCTTCTATTCTTTCATTTGTTTGTATCTGTTTTTTACTATCTTGATTTGTTAAAAAGTCATTAACTTCCATTTGCTCCAATCAAATTTTGAAGGAATTATTCTCTTCAGTGAGTTTTTGAAATTACTTTTCAATTTGGGCAATTCTATTTTTTAAGGCATTCTTCTCATTGGCTTTTTGGTCCTCTTGCCATTTGTGTTAGTTTTTTTTTTTAAGATGTTATTTTCTTAAGTATTTTTTGGGTCTCCTTTAGCAGGCTGTTGATTTTCTTGCATCATTCTCATTTTTCTTCCCAATTTTTCCTCCACTTCTCTTACTTGATTTTCAAAATCCTTCTTGAGTTCCTTCATGGCCTTTAACCAATTCATATTTTTCTTGGAAGCTTTTGACGCAGGAATTTTTCCTTTGTTGACTTCTCCTTTTTTCTTTTTTTGCTTTTTGGAGGGCAATTGGGGTTAAGTGACTTGCCCAAGTCACATGGCTAGTTTTTGTGTTAAGTGTTAGAGGCCAGATTTGAACTCAGGTCTTCCTGGCTCCAGGGCTAGTACTCTACTCACTGCTCCACCTAGCTGCTCTGTTGACTTCTTCTAGCTCTATATTTTGATCCTTTTTGTCCCCAAAAAAGGATTCTATGGTCTGATTGTGCTTCCTCTGTTTGCTCATCTTGCCAGCCAATTACTTGACTTTTGAGCTCTTTGCCATGGTAGAACTCTGCTTCCAGAATGAAGAGAACTTTGTCCCAAATTGCTGGGGTCTTAGCAAATGTTGTCAGAGCTCTGAGGAGGGTGCTCTCTCTATAACCACCACATGCTCTGGCATCCTGTCATTTCTCACCCCAGGGCCACACCCCAAGACAGTGACTCAGATCCAAGCAGGTCAAAGCAAGAGCGATTATCCTCTGAATGGTTGCTTGATCTCCCTACAATCTGCAGGCCAGGAGCTTCAGAGACAGTCATGTGGCAATAGCCATAGCCGCCTGGCCTCCTCTCCCTCTTGTCCTGGTGACAGGGGTTCTTCTGTCACCCAGTTGCTGCAGAGGTTCTCACTGACCTTTAACATTCTCTTTGGCATTTATGGGTTGAGAAGTCTGGAAACCTCTACAGCTGCTTGTGATTTACTCTCCTGAAGTCTGCTCAGGCCAGTCTTTGTGGCTGGTCGGGGATACCCCAGGTCTGGGCATGTATGCCTCATGCAGGACTGTGCTCAGCTCCCAGCTGGGTGAGATAAGCCCTTCCTGTTGGCCTGCTGGTCTGCCTTCAGCAGGAGATTTCTTTCTCTCTGTCTGTTTGTGGGTTCTGTAGCTCTGAAATTTGTTTAGAGTCATATATTACAGGTGGTTGGTGCAGGAGCTCATGCAATTTCCTTCTACTCCACCATCTTGGCTCACCCCCCCCACACACACACCATTCTTTATACCAGAAATCCACTTCCTTCTTATTTCTACCTTATAGAAATACTTTTCCCTTAAAATGCAGATTAAAAACTATCTTGTACATGAAACCTTTCCTGATTCCTCCAACTGCTAATTCCAAAATTCATGTATAATTATATATGATTATATGTGTTAAATTAATATGTATTCTGTATATGTATTTATTGCCCCCTTATTAGAATGTTAGTTCCTTAAGACCAAGGATACCTTCTTTTTTGTACTTGTATCCTTGCTGTCTAGCCCAATACTATAGGTTCTTATACTTCTCAAATGATTTTATGTTGTATATTACCTTTATCTCAAAATTTTTTAATAGAAATCATCTTTGTCACCTGATTGAGGACCTTGATGTTAATACTCAAGTATTAACATAGTCACTTATTTCCAAGTAACTTGCCAAAGGCTATACTCCTAGTTAGTTACGGAATCAGAACTAGAACACAGTTTTGATACCCCTTATTGACATTGTTATTCACCTCTGAATATATTGGAGGGTTTTTTTTTTGTTTCTTTCTTTCTTTTATAAAATTCTGGACTTAACAGCTACATAAAGGTGCAATTTAATTTAAAACAGCTAATTTTTTTTTCCTTACCACAACACAAAGAAGGTTATAGAGAGAACTAAAGACGATCAACCAGATGGTAACTATTAAAAACCTGGTTGCTCTGGAATAAAGAGTTTAACCTTTTACTTGTTTTCATATTTTTTAAAAAAAATCTTTAGTTACATAGCCCAGTTGATTGATGAACACACTGTAAAACATGCTGAAAGATCCCAGCACTCAGGGCTAATTAACAAAGGCTACTTATTGGAGTTAGAAGACTTCTGCATCTTAAATGTAACTATTAATTATAAAGTTAGTAGAGGATTTGTAATCACTTCAAGATTAACCTTTATTTCCTCAGGAGCTCTTTATTCATAAGAGTCACTTAGTGTCTCGGAGAGAAACTAATTAGTCACCAAATGATAAGTGTAGAAAGAACACAAATTACTTCTTTGTTTATGGCTACATGGTTGTACCACATAATTTGTATTGTAATTAAAAATGTTTCCGAATGTAAATAGAAAAAAATGTATAATTCAGTGATAATAACAATCTTTTCAAATGACATATTCATTAGGGTTGACTGCCATCCTGTGCATGACACAGATGATTTGAACTGGGAAAGGGGGCTCTGATAAGACAATTGTTGGCCATGAACTTCATAAGTATTATCAGCATTTTTTGGATTTTAGACTAAAGTCTGATCTACCGAAGATCCAAAAAGCATTTGAGGAAGGCATAAATACAGATAACAGGTATATGAATTCACTTTTTAATGTAACCAATGGTTTTACTCAACAAATATCAGCAAAACAAATTATCCTTTCTTATTGTATGAAGTATTCCAGACAAAGTCTTTCTGATTGATGTCAAGAGGGCCCCATCTATTGAAGTGCCTATTCTGCCTTATCCTTAATCCCCCTTCTAGTTGAACAAGCAAATACTACAATGGAGACAACAATATTAAGGGCTTAAAATATAGAATGATTTGGAAAAGCTTGCTTTGTTTGTAGACATAGCATGGTTTGTTTACCTGGGGTAGATGAGTTTATTTTTTTTTGTGATATTTTCTATAACTGGATTCCAATAGAATTCGTTTTCTTTGAAATCCTTTTCTGAAAATAGTTCATAAACTTCATCAGATTGCAAAAGGGGCCTATGAGCACTTCCCCCTCCCCCCAGAAAAAGATTAAGTACACCTGACACAGAATTATCTGCCTCTTGGCTATGAAGAAGATTCTATTATTGCAATGTTTCTTGTAGCCATACCTCTTTCTCCCCTCATATGACTTCTAGTCTATTTCAGGACCTCACCATTTCTTAAATGCCCTGTTGCAGTTGTTTCCGTTTTGGTCTCCTTGCTCCTAGTTTCTCTTCTCTCTGGTTTTCCCAATGCTATACTCCCTGTCCTTTGGGACCAAGAAATAAAAAGCATTCTAATTCCTCTTCCATATGACATCCTTCATATACTTGAATTGTATTGTAGCTGTCATGTTCCCCTCTCCACCAGCCCCAATGCCCTTAAGCTTCTTCATCAGTCTGTACATTCCTAGTACCTTCAACCTATCCTCTAAGGGTATCACTATTCTTGTCTCCTTTCACTGGTTGTATTCCAAGTTGTCAATCTCTTCCCTAAAATGTTGTGGCCTATACTGAGCACAGTACTTCAACTGTGGTCTCTGCCAAGGAAGAAAACAATGCAACTATGGCCTCCCTTGCCTTGGACACTATCTTTCAATACAGTCTAAGATTTTTTTGGGCTACAGTGTAATACTGGTGACTCATATTGAATTTGCACGTCATAAATACTCCCAGATCACCTCTTTCTTGTATAGCAATGTATTTCTTTTTTACACAAGCACAGCACTTTATGTTTATCTATGTATAATTTCATTTTATTCTTTTTTTAGATCTAGTACACTATTGTAGTCTGTTTTGACCTTTATGGATCCTGACTCAGACATATGATATGGTTAGCTACTCCCCCCCCCCCAGGTTTGTGCCCTCTTTAAATTTGATAGCCATGCTGTCTCTCTCTCTCTCCCCACCTCTATATATATGCACACACAGACATGTGTATATGTAAGTATATATACATACACATGTATATATACACATATGTGTAAGTATACACACAATGTTTCTACAACACCCATGCCCACATATATTTTGTGTATACACATACATATGTATTTATTTGCATGCACATGCACTATGTATACATACATGCAATATGTATACACACCCATGTGTGTACATGTGTGCACACATATGTATATAAGCACATACCTGCATATACATGCATACATACACACATGCACATTACATCATATCATATCACAGGTAGCAAAGACTAATCCCTGGAATAATTTTTTTTTTCCAGAGAAGTTAAAGGCCTTTATTTTCACTGCCCCCACATCAGTCAATGTACCGAGAGAGCCAGCAGAAACCCTTGCCGTAGTCCTGCCTCTTGAGCACACTGCACATGAACACCTCCATGGGGTGGACGTTCAGCTCCCTCAGGGGCACGTTTCCATTTCCATGTGGTCTGTCCATAGAACCCAAATATCTCACGAAGTCTTTCCTCACTGATTGCATCTGATCTGTCAATTTTATTGCCCAAAATAAGGATTGGCACATTGGATATTGTTTCATCTGTCATTAGTGCATTGAGTTCAACTTTGGGTTCCAGGAGGCGAGGATGATCTGCACAGTTCACCAAGAAGACAATCCCATTAATTGCTGGTAAATTGTTTTTCCAAACCCTCTGGGCTTGCTCATGTCCACCAAGATCAAAAGTTGTAAAAGTCATGCCAGCAATCGTCAGCTCTTCAGATGTTGGATGTAGTGTTGGAACATGCTGGCCCAACCGGTCATCTTCGAGCATGTGCAAAAGGGTTGTTTTGCCTGCATTGGCCAGACCCACGAACACAAGCTTTCCAGATTTCTTATAGAGTCCTAAAATCTGCAGAACACTGCTGAAACCATTATAGATTCTTCAAGTGACTTTCAGCTCCTGTGAAACGTTTTTTATTTTGTCTTTCTCAATCTAACAGGCAGAATACCTCAGGCAGCCTTGTTTTTTTTTTTCTTTTTATATCATGTGTGTTGTTATTATTATTCAGTCATTTTAGTCATATCCAATTTTATTTGTTTGTCTGTCCTTGGAGTGGTTTGCTCTTTCCTTTTCCAGATGAAGAAACTAAGGCAACTGGGTTAAGTGACTTGTCCAGGGTCACATAGCTAGTGTCTAAAGCCAGATTTTAACTCATTTAACTCAGGAAGATGAATCTTCCTAATTCTGGGACTGACTCTCTATCCACTGTGCCACCTAGCTGCCCTTTTGTTCTATATAGTTGTGTGTATATTAGGTCATGCACTAAAATTCATAATAATATCAACAATAAAATAATAACATTTATATTGTGTCTTAACTCACTTACTTCCCTACAAAATAGGGAATACTTCCCAGGAGATATGAGACTATATCCCACAATGCATTTTATCTTTGATTATTTAAAGCCTCTTATTTATGATGGAATAAGCCAAAGCATTTTAGAGTTGGGGGGACAAACCTTAGATTTAAATATATATTTATTTACTTTTAGTTTACAATATTCAGTCCCACAAGCTTTTGAGTTCTGAATTTTCCAACACCTCCTTCCCTTTTCCCCTCCCCCTTCATGGTGATAGGAAATCCAATATAGGTTCTACAAATACCTTCACATTAAACATTCGTCAAAAAACTTAGATGTTTTAATTTAATTAAGATTTTAGGTCAAATTGACACATTTTACAGCTGAGGAAACTGAGAAGTGATTTTCTTATGGTCACACAGCTACTTTAGTGACAGATCCAGGATTATGATGCACGTGTTTTGTCTCATGGGCCTGTGCTATTTCTATTACCCCACCATTTCTTCCAGCTTCATAGCCATGTCCAGTGCCTGGAAATGTAATTATTTTTTCCACTTTTTATTTTAGGTGATGCACTAGCATGGTGCATAGGATACTAGACTTGTAGTCAGGAAGATATGAGTTAAAATCCTGCCTCAAATACTTAAATCAGTTGCATGACTCTGAACAAGTCACTTAACCTCAGCCAGCTTCAGTTACCTTTCTGCAAAATGACTATAGTAAGAACACATACCTCACAAGGTTGTTGTAAAGATCAGTAAGGTAATTTCGTAAACCTTAAAGCACCACAGAAGTGCTGACTGTCGTTGTCATTATTGCACTTTAACGGAGAGTTGTTTCTTAAGGATATTTAATTCCAGAATTGCATAAAGCTCCATCCCAGCCATTCAAAGACAAGAAGCCATTGTATAATTACTGTGCTCTATAATCTTCTGCTAAGCCTGAGCAACATTTTGTAGGCTACATTCACTTGGCTCTGTAATGAGTACTTGAGAATTTACAGAATATTTGCCAAACTAGGAGAAAACACGGATCTCGGCCTAGTATTCACTTAAAGCAATAATCCTTATGAATTTATGTTATGAAATGTGCTCTAATGGAAGCTATAATTTCTAGTCTAATACATTGAGGTTTTTGGTAGAGTAAATGTTTTAATCATAAAATTCATATCACATCAAATTTATGCCAGTGCTAACAACAACAAAAGCAACTACATGAAATTACTAGAAAATGACACGGTTATTTACCCACAGCATAGGCAGAAGCCAATCATCTGAATTTGAGCCGACAGTCAGGTCAGGTCACTGATCTAATTGACGGTGGCTCTCAGTGACTTCCTGTCACAAGGCTTCATGAAAGCTGTAGCTTTAAGGAGCTTTTCTTCAGGACTTACAACCTTGAAGAAGAAAGATGAACCCATAGTCAAATCTTTTGCTTATAACAGGTTCAATTCAGGGTGAACTTTATTCCAGAAGGCAAATATGACAATGGGGGGAAACTCTCATATGGTCAGGGAGTAAAGCAAACCACACTGACTATTTGGTTCCGGTGATTATTGCATATCAGGCCATAAATATGCAATACACACATTCCCCAATCACCTGCAAAGTGTTTAATAGGACTCAGCTGATTATAAGGCTCTTTTAAAGAGTCTTAAAAAAATGGATATGCTGCAATTAAAAGGATAACTTTTTTTTCTTTAGACATTTTCAGCTCTTTTATCTAAGGCTTCTAATTATGAATTGGATAATCCTGGCTTTCCTTCATTCATGTGACCAGGATACTAATACAGATGTACATGTATCCATACTTACGTATGGATTTTATACATACATTCATATATGAATATTCATAGATTTATATGTTATATTACACATGTAATATACAACAAGGTGTACGTGTGCATATATATGTTGTATGTTGATGTGTATATGTCCCCAACATGAATTGCTATATATGCATGTAAAATATAAAATGTATAATATTCACACCTATAATATCCACACCTTGATTCTAAGGTTATAACAGTGAAACCTAAATTATTTTAGATAAACAAATGCTTTTTTAAAATAGGAAGAATAGTATGACTATTATCAAATTTTACCCATATAAGAATACATTAAATTCTTTCCCCATTATATATTGATGTTGATAGAGGCATTAGAATGTGTTAGATAGGTGGATAACATGAAGTAGAAAGAATTGAATTAGACTAAGACCTCTGATCATAGGCAAGTTAATCAATTTTTTTTCTGTAAAATTAGAATAATAACACCTCTATTAACAACCCGAGTGCATTGTGAGGATCAAAAAGGATAATATATGTAAAGTGCTTTGCAAACACTCAAGGACTATATAAATATCAGCTATTATTTGGAATTTGATGATTTCCTATATTTTAGCAAATATATATGTATATATATGAATATCCATATGTATGCACTTATGTCTCTGTATATGTATATATACACGTATAGTTATATGTGTAAATATATGCATGCACACATATATGTGTGTGTATGCATGTATTTTTTAGGTTAAAAAAGAGAAGCCGAAGAAAAGTGCATTTTTGGCAAGAGTAAATATCCAGGGAGAATGGGTTCTCTATTGCAGCCCCTATTCACCTCTTATTAAAGGCAGTGTGGTGTAGGATAGGATGCAGGATTTCCAATTAGAAGAACTAGGGTAATGTTCTCTCTTTAATGTCTGCTAGCTTAGTGATCAAGGGCAAGTCACTTAATCTTTTATTTCCTTGAGAAATCTTTAAGAATTTAACTTAAGGAATGGTTAGATGGCTCAGTGAATAGAGCACGGGCCCTGGAGTCAGGAGGAACTGAGTTCAAATCCATCCTCAGACACTTAACATTTACTAGCCGTGTGACCTTGGGCAAGTCACTTAATCCCAATTACCCTGCCTTCCCCCCTCCAAAAAAGCAAAAACATAAAAAAAAGGATTGGCCAATCTGCACCTACAGAGAAAGTAATCACACCCAGTTTCCTAAAACTACTTCTTTCAAAGGTTTATACAATTAACCCCTCCCCCATTAAGAAATAGGCATTTTGGATTTATTAACAACTAGCAAAAGATAAAGGGGTTCAAGACTAAATTCTTATTTAGAGACATTGAGGTTTAGTGAAAGTGTACTGGATTGGGAGTAGGAAGACCCAGGTGCAAAATGATAGCCATTTCTAAGGTATGTGATCTTAAGGCAAATCAATTTACCTCTTGGAGCTTCACACCATCTCTGAATTGAAAGACCCCTTTGAAGCTATCCTATCCAATACATACCTGAAAAATGATCTCCCATTTAGTAGATAGATGGCTAATGGTCATATATCTATCTATCTATCTATCTATCTATCTATCTATCTATCTATCTAT
>NW_027185715.1:7158490-7184980 GCF_028583685.1 Petaurus breviceps papuanus | reverse complement strand
TATCTATCTATCTATCTATCTATCTATCTATCTATCTATCTATCTATCTATCTATCTATCTATATATCCAGTCTTAGTCTCTACCCTGAGCTCCAGTCTCGCATCACCAATTACCTATTAGACATTTCAGATCAGATACCCCAGAAACATTTCAAATGCAACATTTCTAAAACTGAACACCCTACCTTTTCCCCCAAAATGAGCCTCTTTATAATTTTCCTATTTCTATACAGACTTTCTTGAAACGAAAATTTATTGTTACATATTTTGAATCCTCTCATGTTCTTCTACATGCATGCCATACTTTTTTCCTTTGTATTTACATTCCAATACTTAAGTTTATGATATGTTTTTTGTTTCTTTTCTCTATTTTCTATTTGTGTTCTGGCCCTTGAATCTAAAATAAAATTTATAAAATATTTTAAAAATTCCTATTTATATCAAAGATATTACAATTATTTCCATTCTCCCAAATTCTTAACTAGCAATATTCTTTTTTTTTTTGAAGGGGGGGAGTCAGGGCCATTGGAGTTTAGTGATTTGTCCAAAGCCAACAGAGCTAGTAAGTGTTAAGTTTCTGAGGCCAAATTTAAACTCTGGTCCTCCTGACTCCAGGGCTGGTGCTCTATTCACTGCACCACCTAGCCGTACCTACTAGCAATATTCTTAATCTTGCTGTCTTTCCCTTGACATCTCTTTTGCATCTGTCTTCCTTCTACTTACATAACAAATATTCCTATTTGGTCTCATTTCCTCTCACCGAGATTATGGTAGCAAACTCATACTAATTCTTTCTGCCTCAAATGTTTTCCCCACTCTGGTCAATACTCTGTAATACTGTCAGAGTGATTTTTCTTAAGTGCAGATCTGACTGCCATTCCCCTAAACAATAAACTTCAGTGGCCCCTTATTATGTCTAAGATAAAATCTACTCAACTTTTTTTGTTTAGTTTCTAAAGTCATTCACATTACCTTTCCTATCTATCCAACTTATCTTTGTACCCTCACTGGACATCATTCTCCCCCATTCTATTTCTACATTCTGCAGTGCAGCCAAATTTGTCTTCTCTTCATTCCTCACACCCAACATTCTATCCCCAGCCCCCATACCTTACTGACTCTCCTCCATTCCAGGAATGCATTCACTCCTCACTATTTCATAGAATTCAGACACAGCTCAAGTTCTACCTTCTACAAGCAGCCTTTCCTGATTGTTCAACTTTTATTGCCCCCCCTTACCCATCTACCTTGTGTTTAATCAACTTGAGTTTATTTTCTTTAGATTATTCTGTATATGCATTTATATATGCCTGTCTCCCCTGTTAAAATAGACGTCCTTAAAAATAAGAATTGTTTTATTCTTTGTATCCCTAGTGTTTATCTCAGAGTTCAGTGCCTGGGACACAGTGGAAGCTTTAATAAATGCTTGTTGATTGAGTTAAAAATATATTATAAAAATTGCAAGCATGAAACAAGAAGAGTAAAAATAATAATAGATCTACTTATTACATCTATACTGGGGAACATTGTTATCTGAAGGCTGATTGTATGAAAATTTAGAAGAATAGAATTTCAGAGTTGGTTAAAACCAAACCAAACAAAGTGAGACAAAAAACTTGCAGGGGGCTTCTAGTCGTTGTTTTTGTTCTTTGTCCTTTGTTTTTGAAGATCCATGACATCACAATATTGGAGTCAGAGTTTGATAAGTATGGCTGTGGCAATCAGTCCAATATGAGTTCAGAAGATACTACTGGGCGCAAGTGACCCATTAGAGTGGGGGTGGGTAACTCCACCCAGTTAGAGTGGAGGTGGCTCTCAATTAGTGCAGCTCACATTTCCTTTCTGCTTCTGTGATTCTGCTTTGCTCATGGAGCACAGTGCCTTCTTGGACATGGGCGTGCCATACTGGATGGTCCTGTGACAGTGTTTCCCATGACTTAGAGTTAATATTAAAGTTCTTCAGAGATACCTTGAGAGTATCCTTTTGCCATTTCTTCTGACCACCATGTGAGCACTTACCTTGTGTGAGTTTTCATAAAATAGTCTTTTTGGTAAGCGTGCATTAGGCATTCAAACTATGTAGTCAGGTCATCAGAGTTGCACTCTCTGCGATAGAGTTTGAATGCTTGGCAGTTCAGCTCTAGAGAGGATTTCAGTACTCAGTAGCTTTTCTTGCCAGGTGATCTTCAGGATAGCTCTGAGACAATTCAAGTGGAAGCAGTTCAATTTTATGGTATGGGCACTGATAGACTGTGCAAGTTTCATGGGCTTGCAACAGTGTAGTCAACATGATGGCTCTGTAAACCTTGAATTTGGTATGTAGCCTTGATACCTCTTCTCTCCCACACTTTCTTTCAGAGACTTCCAAAATCTGAGCTAATTCTGGCAATGCATACATCAACCTCGTCATCTATGTGAACATCTCTGGATGTTCAAGGTAGGTCCCATGGTAAGTGAATTTATCAACAGCATTAAAGATTTCTCCATTTGCTGTGACTAATGGTTCCACATATGGATTGTATGGTACCAGCTGGTGGAGGGCCTCTGTTTTCTTGGTCTTGATTATTAGGCCTAAATTACAACAGGCCACAGGGAATCTATCCTTACTCTGCTACATCTTGACTTCAGAGGCTGCACTGAGCACAACCATCTGCAAACAAAAAGTCCCGCGCCAACTTTCCTTCCATTTTTGTCTTGGCTTTTAACCTTTTCGAGTTAAATAATTTACCATCAGTTAAATAACTGCCCTTGATGCTATTTTCATTCTCATTAAAAGTATCTGAAAACATTACAGAAAAACACCATGGTGAAGAGCTTGGGAGCAAGCACACAGCTCTGCTTCACTTAGTTGGTGATTGGAAAAGCATAAGAAGATCATTCCTCATCCAGGACTCATGTGTGCATTCTATCATGAAACTGACACACAATATTGATTGGGTAACTAAATTTAACCAACATTACCAAAGGCCTTCACAACTGACAGTATCAAAGGCATTTGTAAGGTCAACAAACATTGTATATAGACCTCTGTTCTGCTCCTGGCATTTTTTCTGGAGTAGCTGGGCAGCAAACACCATGTCAACTGTGACCCTTTCTAAAACCACACTGACACTTGGTCAGGTGGCAACCTTCCAGATGATAATTGAGCTGATGAAGACTAGGGCAAGGATCTTACCAGCAATGACTAGGAGATTCCCCCTATGGTTTTAACAGGACAGCTTGCTTCCTTTTCCTTTAAAACAATGGACAATGGAGGCATCCTTAAGTTCCTGAGAGATGATATCCTCTTGCCATATAATCTGGAAGATTTTTAGCCATCTTCTTGCATCCCTGCAGACTTAAGCAGAACTCATGATTGACATACAGGATATGAAGCTAGGGGACCTTAAAGATCATCTATTCCAAGCCTTTCATTAGACCTATGAGAAAGCAGAGGCCCAGAGAAAATAGGCTACTCACCCAAGATCACAAAAATAGAGTATGCAGTAGAATCAGGTTCAAACCCAGTACCTATGATTTCAAATTCAATGCTATTTCTACTCCAATGCCTATTTACAACATTTCCAAGAAGTGGGCATCCAGTTTCAGCCTGAAGACCTAAAATTATGGGGAACACACAAAAGTCAGGAGCAGTCTGTTCCATTTTTTGACATCTCAAATTGTTAGCATATTTCCTGTATGTATCTGTTATGTTTAGGGTGAAATAATATATCTATCCTATTTCTTTATGCAAGAGAGTAATTTATTAGAGTGGCGTTTCATTGCAAAATAGTCTATGTTTCTTTCAAAGGGCATGGGGCATGATTGAAGAATTAAATGTTACTTTTCACTGTGAATTTTCTCTTGCTGTGTTCTAAAAAAACATAATTGAGGACTATTAAGGGGATAATTTTAAATGTTATTCTTTAAAATGGAACAGTATGTAAATTACCAAAAGCAAAATGTCACGATACTGGTTAAAAGTGTTTCAAGAATATAAGTTCCCTATTGAATGGGTGCCTTTACTAAGAAAACAACTTACAGCGTGATATCAAACAAATATATATATATTTAGTATGTATACTGCAGCTCAATAGGAGTAAAAAAAACTGGTTGAATTATTACTCTACATTAATAGAAGTAACATCCAGAAGTGTGGTGGTCACAGGTCTACTATAATTTATTTTTTTTCAAATGATTTATTAAATTCTGATTTTCATCATTCATTTCCACCAGATTTTGAGTTACAAATTTTCTCCCCATTTTTCCCCTACCTACCACCCCAACATAGCAGTCCCACAGGATATCCCCTCCTCCAATCTGCTCTCTCCCATATTTTCTCCCATACCCCTTTCGACTTTCCCAGTGGAACTCTATGCCCCAATGCCAGTATATCTTATTTCCCAACTACATATAAAATAGCATTAATAATAGCATATATATTTGAATATTTGATTTTAAAACTTTGAATTCCAGATTGTCCTTCCTCCCTTGTCACCCACCCTTACTGGGAAATAAGCAGTTCAGTATAGGTTGTACATGTGTGGCTAATGCAAAACAGTAACATAGCAGATATATTGTAAAAGACTGACTATATTTCCCTCCCTCCTATACCACCTCCCACTTGTTCTATTCTCTACTTTGAGACCATCCCTTTTCAAAAGTGGGTGCTTCCAACTTCCCTACCCCCCAGCTTGCCTCCCTTCCATTATCGCCCCTCTCATCCCCTTTCCCCCCTACTCTCCTGGAGGGTCAGATACCCTATTTAGTATGTATTTATTTCATTCCCTCCTCAAGCCAAATTCAATGGGAATAAGGTTGACCCATTCCCTTTTGCCTTCCTATTCTACCCCTCCATTGTAACCATTATAAACATTTTCCCTTGCCTCTTCTATATGAGATCGTTTACCCCATTCTGTCTCTCACCATCTCCTCTCATCATATTCCTCTCTCACCTCTTAATTTTACCTTTTAAGTATCATCCCTTCCTGTTAAATTGGTCCTGTGCACTCTATCTATGTATACCTGTAAACATATATATGCACATTCACATATGTATTCATATGCCCATATACGCTCATATACAGACATATATATAATAGAAATATATGTATATATACATATATTTCTACTCCTTTCAAATACTGAGAAAGGTTTCATTAGTTAAAATTATTGTTTTTCCATGTAGGAATGTTAATAGTTCAACTTTGATAAGTTCCGTATGATTTCTTTTCCCTCTTTACCTTCTCATGCTTCTCTTGCTTCTTGTATCTAAATGTTAAATTTTCTATTCAACTTTGGTTTTTTCAGCAAGAATGTTTGAAAGTCCTCTATCCCACTGAATGACCATATTTTCCCCTGAAACATGATACTCAGTTTTTCTGGGTAAGTGACTCTTGGTTTTAATCTGAGCTCCTTTGACCACCAGAATATCATATTCCAAGCCCTTCCATCCCTCAGTGTAGAAGCTGCCAGATCCTGGGTTATCCTGATTGTGTTTCCACAATATTCAAATTGTATCTTCCTGGCTGCTTGTAATATTCTCTCCTTAATCTGGGAATTCTGGAACCTGGCTATAGTATTCCTAGCAGTTTTCTTTTTGGGATCTTTTCTAGGAGGTGATCAGTGGATTCTATCAACCTCTATTTTGCCCTCATCTCAGTTTTTATGAGAACTTCCTGGAGTATGATATCTAGGTTCTTACTTTGATCATGGCTTTCAGGTAGTCCAACAATTTTAAAATTATCTCTCCTGGACCTATTTTCCAGGTCAGTGGTTTTTCCCATGAGATATTTCACATTGCCTTCTATTCTTTCATTTGTTTGTATCTTTTTAACAGCATCTTGATTTCTCATAAAGTCATTAGCTTCCATTTGCTCCATTCTAATTCTGAAGCAATGATTCTCCTCAGTGAGCTTTTGAGATTCTTTTTCCATCTGGCAAATTTGGCTTTTTAAGGAATTCTTCTCCTCATTGCCTTTTTGAGCCTCTTTTGCCATTTGAGTTAGTCTATTTTTTAAGGTGTGATTTTCCTCAGTCAGGCTGTTGACTCTCATTTTGTAATTTTCTTGCATTGTTCTCATTTCTCTTCCCAATTTTTCCTCCACTTCTCTTATCTGCTTCTTAAGGTCATCTTTGGCCTGTAACCAGCTTCTATTTTCCTTTGAAGCTTTTGGTGCAGGAGTTCTGACTTCACTGTCTTCCTCCTGTTCCATGCTTTGCTCCTTTTTGTCCCCAAAATAGGAGTGTAATGTTGGAATCTTCTGACTGCTTTGTTTCCTTTGCCTGGCCATGTCGCCCCTCAGTCACTTGACCCCTGCACTTTTTGCCACAGTAGGACTCTGCCACCAGACAGGGGAGCTTTTGTCCCAAACTCTGGGTTTTTTTTCAGCTGCCAGAGGTATTAGATGGGTGCCCTCTCTGAGGTCTCTACATGCTCTGGCAAGCTGGACACACACCCCAGGACCTCCACCCTAGACTGCAATCCAGATCCAAGATGGTTGAAACAAGAGTGATTACCCCTCAGACTGGTTGCCTGCTCCCCCTACACTCTGCAGGCCAGGAGCTGAAGCTGCTGTGCTGGCTGGCTGTGCCTCAGCAGCTTCTCGCCATGGGGGCAAAAGCCAAGCCCTCCGACTTACTGGGTCCCAAAGTCCAGACTGCACTGACCTCTCACGTTGTCCTTCGCATCTATGTGTTGATAAATCTGGAAATGTCCATAGCTGCTGCTTATCTGGAGTCCCTCTGGCCCACGGCTAGTTAGGCCCGCCCTGGGGCTAAAGCTTTGGTGTTGGGCTGAGCTTGGCTCCCAGAGCACTGCACTGGCCAATTCCTGCTAGGCTGTTCTCAGCGGGAGGTTAACTTCTCTGTGTCATTTTGTGGGTTCTGCAACTCCAAAGTTTGTTCAGAGTCCCCTTTTTACATGGATTGGGAAAGGTGGAAGCTGGAGCAGCGGGGAGGTCCTGCTTCTACTCCACCATCTTGGCTTCGTCCCCTACTGTAATTTATTTATTTTTGTCAAATTGTATTTGAGGTGATGGTGTGGCAACTCATCCCTCAACATGTCTTTTTCTCTTTTACTCTCTTTTCTAGATTGGGAAAACTCCCAAATGTGACCTATGTTAGAAATACTCCCTTGTTTTGGGGTGGCAAGGTGATGGCAGTGGCAATTGAGCACTGGGTCTGAAGTCAGTTATATATGAGTTCAAATCCAGCCTCAGACACTTATTAGTCAGGTGAGCCTAGGTAAGTCATTTATCATGTTTGCCTTCATTTCCTCCTCTTTAAAATGGGGATAATAACAATACTTATTTTCCAGTGTTGTTGTGAGGATCAAATGAGATAATTATAAAATGCTTAGCACAATTCCTGGGGCATAATAAGCACTGTATAAATGGTAGGTACTATTATTTTTATTATCTGCAACCTTGCTTCTAGTTTTATAAAATGGGGATGATAATAATACCTATATTGGGGATATTTGCATACATTGATTGATTGAGGGGGATGAAAATTCCTATATTTCCCAATCTCCAGATTAACAAATGATATGGATGTTTTTTCTATGATGCCACATGGTACAGGATCAATCAGTCAGTTGGCAAATAAGAATTTAATAATTACTTACTATATTCCAGGTACTGAGATAAATGCTGGGGTTACAAAGAAAGACAAAAACAAAGTCTTTGTCCTCAAGCATCTCACATTTTAATAGGAGTGACAACATTCAAAAAATCATGCATATGTAAAAGATATACTGTGTAAATGGAAGGTAATCTGAGAGGTTAGACACAAGCAGGGGTAGACAGGAATAATGAGAAAGGCCTCCAGTAGAAGGTAGGATCTGAGCTGTGTCTTGAAGAATTCAACAAACATTTATTTAACACCTCCTGGTCAAGGCAGGCTTACCATAGTACCTCCATGGAGTGCCAGACTTGGCATAAGGATGACCTAGGTTCAAATCTAACCTCTAACATACACTGATTGTGTGATACTGGGGTAATCACTTAGCCTCCTTATGTCAAAGCAACTCTATAGGCCTTTAAATTGGAGAAAAGTTACTTCTATTCATTGGTAGATGGAATTTCCTCATGGAAAAGTCCCCTAAGTAAATAAAATTACAGATTCAGCTCAAGCATGAGGTATGGATGATGTAAAGCCAAAAACTAAATGCTCCCTGCCCTCCAGGATGATGACTGGGAGGAGAGAAAAATAATTATATTATATAGTGTTTTCCAAAAGTCTTAGTACAGCTTTGTTTTAATAGTTTAATATTGCACTAAGACTTTAGGGAAATCCTGTATTTGAGTACAATAATCAATTGAGGGGAATGAGAATATGAGACTAGACTTTATCCTAAATTACTTAAGATTAGTTAACTAGGGATGGGGTGAGTCTTATCTGTAAGGGTGCTATACAATCTATTGGGCCCAAATGGACATTAATAAATGAAGCTATTAGGGAAGAAATTCTTGATTGGTTTTAAAGGCGAAAGGAAGTAAGATGTAATATTCACAGTCTAATAGCTACTTTAAATGAGTATTCTTGTTCTAAGGATCTTCAGGGAGTTATGAGGGTAGCCATGGGAAGTATTCTTGTTTGAGAATAAAAGGTCATATGAAGGAACTTATTTTCCCCTCCTCCCTCCTTTTGGAAATTTAAGATTCCCACTCTAGAAGCATATGGTCCAAAATGGAGAGAGTTAGTTCTATCTTACTGCCTCTATTCATCAAACCATGTTTCATCACCATCTTCCTGCCATTATATATAATATATAACTAGGTCCCGATTAGTATGAAAAATGAATCTTCTGAAATGATCACATAGATTGAGATTCACATTATTCAAAGTTATAATTATGTAAAATATGGTAATTTGTTCAAGGGAAATATGCTGTGAGAATTCAAATAGTACAACTGATTAAGGGGGATTCATTACTCACACTAATTGGGATCTGGCTATATATCATATCACCCGTTGTTCCCCAATCCCTCTACTTCCAAATTTTTCCTTTGGAACTGGTAAACAAATTAATACTATCACTGCTCTGGAAAGGAGAGAGTCCTATGGTTCCAAACTCTTTCTGAATTCCTAGATCAAAACACCCTTTCCAGACCATTACTGTTCTACATATGTTACCACCAACCACTGGAATGTAAGCTCCTTGAAGGCAAATATTTCTTGTCTCTCCTTTGTTTTTCTACACTCAGTATTTGCTAGGGTTTTTAGAAGATAGTAAGCATTTAAAATAAGCATTTTTTTATTTATAGATGAACTAAAATTCCATTAGGTAAGGTGAATACCCTTCCAATACATAAAGATGCTAACAAGAGGGTGTAATGGCAAGCACAGAAGTAGTTCACACCTTGTTTCAGCTATTGAATTAACACCTGGTTTCAGTTCAAGTTTCTTTTGAGCCTTGTATCAAGTCTGTTAAGAAACAGAACGTGTGAATCCCACAACTTGTGAACCCTAGAACTCATGAACTCATGCAGCAGGAAGGGGAGGAGCTAATGACCACATATAAGGAGAATTGTTAGGTTAGAGACAGCAGAACTGAGAAGAGGACTCTTGTGGTGGCACAGTCGGGAAGGAGAAAACTGGTGATATCCTAGCACTCTGTTTGTCTACTCTGTCTGTGTTGATGGTTGTTTGTGAAGCCCTGGGACCTTCCTGGAAGCCCTGAAAGAGGATTTTCTGGTTGTATGTTTATAGAAGTCCAGGAGGTAGGTTTTGGACACCCTGGGACCTTACTGGAAGCCCTGAAAGAGGATTTTCTGGTTGTATGTTTATAGAAGTCCAGGAGGTAGGTTTTGGAGGTCCTGGGACTTTACTGGTGATTTGTGCTGACTTCATGGATCTTGTTTGTGCGTCTGTGTTGATTTCTATGTTGATGGTTTGTGTTGAGTTCTCAGACATTGTTGGTGGGTCTGAGTTGCTTTCACAAGCAGAGAGTGAATTGTTGATGGTTCCAGCAATGTGTATGAATATTATTGTGGCTCTGTCAAGTTTTGCTTTTCCAGAAACAAGAACCATGAAGGACTGGAGATAGAGTGGACACTGTGAACTTCAATAAGGAATGGGAACTGAATGTAGAACTGGACTAGGAGCTAGACAAGGAACTGGGAGCTGCCTGCCTTAGAATTCAGGTGACAGTTGGAGGTGGGTCCATGGAAGAGGAACCATGGAAACTGAGAGCCAGCCTCTAGTCAAGCTGAAAGAAGACTTTATTTGGATACTGTGTACTGACAGAGAAGATTATACTTTACTGTGACTTAGAGGTAGAGAACTTTGACTTTTGTACTTTGGGATTGAATAAAGGATTTTGTGATTGACCAAATGAATGTACTTTATTTAAAACTGTGTGACCACTTTGGTGAAAACTATGTGGCCATTTTAGTGATAAGTTGTTGAGTTGTGACATGGTGAATACTGTATTTTGATTTTTTGTGATAAAATGTAACATTGTGAATGCTGCACCTTGATTTCCTGTGAATGTTTTGCTCTTGTTTATTATTGAATAGAGAACACACTATACTATGTAATCAGAAGCTTGAAATCTGTTCACAGCAGCAGTCCTCTGGAAAGCCGCTCGTGCATTATTAAAATCACTATTCTATAAGTTTATGTATGGATGTGTGCCATTATGAGCTTACAATATATGTATAGATTCTACAGTACATGTATACATTCTGTAATGAGCAATAATGTTTTGCTGATTATATTTATATTTGCATCCATTTACATGTGTTACCTAAAATGAAGGCCATACTTTATTATTCAGTTGTGTCTGATCCTTTATGACTCTGTTTTCAATCAGGGCAGTATAAATACGAGCAATGTGGGATTTTTGTTGTTTTCTCTTTGGAGTTTGGTTTCCCAGGCTCAGGCTAAATTGTAAACATCTGAAGGATCAATCTTCTTTGAACCTTGATAATTCACAGCTGTGCTGAATCAAGCAGGTTTCATGTCTTCTGGCTCTGAACCAATCAGGGGCTAATTATTTATTATATATTCTGGTAGTATATAATATATTCTATATATATTCTGACATTTTGCTTTGGTAGTTTGCTCATGAGAAGGATCTTTTGATTTCCTGATTGATATTATGAGTAGCTGTATGTTCAGATTCTCCTGACTACTCAGATGCTTGTGCTCCTTCAATCCAGTGATGTATGTAAAGTATATAGCAATATTGCTTTACTCAGACAGTTGGAGCCCTGTCTGTTGGTCTTTTTCCAATTTATCTTCTTTATTTTCTACTTATTTGTCTTTCTTGGATACTCACCTCTTTACTAAAATAAGACCATTAACCCCTTTAAAGTTGTCTTTCCTTTAGTAAAGCAGATGAAAAAACCCATGCTAGCAGGTCATCCGGGGTGTGCTAAGGTGCTTACTGGTATAGGTAGACACAGTTTAATAGAGCTTATATAATTCTGTCAATAAGAACAAGGAAGTTAGGAGGAGAAATAAATATTGGTGAGAAAATAAATTCCTTTTTGGATGCATTGAGTTTGAGATGCCTACTGGACATGCAGACAGAGATGTCCATTGTATGATTGATGATGAAAGACTAGAATTCAGTGAGATTATAGCTACATATTTAGATTTTAGAATCATCTGAATAAAGATAATGATTACCTCATGAAAACAGATAAGATCAGCATCTCATCAACCAAAGATTATATAGAGAGAGACGAGAAAGGAAGAAACTTGTGGGATACCAACACTTAGAAGATGAGAGCTGAATCATCCAGCAATGGAGATGGAAAAGACATGGTCACAAAGATTGAAGAGAATCAAGATAGAATGTTGTTACTTAGTCGGTTTTCAGTCATGTCTGACTCTTCATGATCCCATTTGGGGTTTTCTTGGCAAAGCTGCTGGAATGGTTTGCCATTTCCTTCTCCAAAAACAAAGAAGGTAATATCCTCAAAAAAAAAAAAAAACAACAACAGAGTCATCTACAGTATTCAGTGTTTTATAGAAGGTAAGAAAAATGAGGACTGAGAAAAGGCCATGACAGTTATCACTTTCGGGGTTATTGGTATTTTTATTAAGAGTAATTTAAAACTAGTGGTGCTCTGAAGTGAGATTGCTAGAGGTTGATAAATGAGTATGAATAAGTAAATGGAAGCAATGGGTATAGCAATACCCTTTCTAGGGTTTGACTATGAAAAGGAGAAAAAATAGAAAGAAAACTTGAAGAGATGATAAGGTATAATAAAAGGGTTTTGTTGTTTTTTGTTTGGTTTGTTTCACAGAATGGGTTAGATGGGGCCATGTGTATATGCAGCAGTAAGAAGCTCTGGACTAAGGAGAGATCGAAGATGTGAAAAGGAGAGGGAATGAACACATGGAAGAAAATGGATTAAAAGCAAAATGGAGAATTTAGTCTTGGAAGGGGAAAGGATCAAATTGCGCTCAGAGATTGGAAAAAGAGACAGAATGGAGAAAGGTGAAAAGAGAATTTAATATGTGTGGAATAAAAGAGAATAAAGAATTCAATAGAAAATCTCTTTTCTTAGCTTAATAATAATTTATTATTATACTCCAAAGTTTAAATAAGTATTAAAGTCACTGAATATGCAATTTATTAACAATAAAATCAACAAAACATGTCATTTGTTGACAGCATTTAGTTATGAAAATGATCACAGAATCACCTCAAACCCTCATTGTCATTTCAGATAAATTTCCTTCTCAGAACACAGTCTCATGATATTCAGTTTATTAGTTCAACCCACATCTAAATTGGGGTGATAGTTTGGCTTCATAGTATTTTCCCAACTAGTCTTTTCATCATTTTTTGTAAGATCAAATTTCAAATAGTTTTGTTAAGAAAGAAAACCTTTGTATTCTCTTTCCTTTTTTCTTCCCCAATTTCTCTCCAGTCATAACAGGAAAAGTCTTTAGTTTTTGTCAAGCCCTCACTCAATATTCTCTCTTCACATTTATAGTTAAAACTGCCATTTCTACAACTTTCCATTTGGTTCTTAAAGCTTCCTATAACCTATAACCTCTGTGGAAGAGGTTTTTGCAATAGGAAAATTAAGTGAAATTCATATTAGGATATATGTCAGCATGTCTAGTAAAAGGTATGGTAAAAAAGAGACTTTAACTTATCATCTATCTGCACATATGCTGTGGAATGAAGATTGAGAAAATCATGCAACTGTTATCACTAGGTCTATTACAAATTTATGTTAAGTGACCTCAACTGGGCCCTCACTGTTGCTAGACATTTCTTGTACACTTCCCTTATCAACTCAATATCCCATTCTCCTTAACAGCTCTTAAATACCTTGTCATCTCTCCTCAAATTTCCCATACTTCTTTCTACCCCAACCATCTTAAGAGAGATCCTTGCCTCATATTTTACAGAAAGAAATGATGCCATTCACTGAGTTCCATTTTCTCCCTCTGAGCATTTTCCCTGGCTGTCACTCTTGCCTGTAATGCTTTCACTGTTCCCTGGCTTTCTTCAAGACCTAATTAAAATTCTGTTTTCTAAAAGAAGTCTTTCCTAATGCTTCTTAATTCTAAGGCCTTTCCTCTTTTGTTTCTTGGTTTTTTTTTGTACATGCCTTGTTTTCACATGTTTGTTTTCTTGTCTTAACCACAAGATTGTGAGCTCCTTGAGAATAGAAACTATCTTCAACCTTTTTTGCTTGTTTGTTTTGTATCCTGAGCACTTAGAAAAATGTCTAGGAAGCTTAATAAGCTTAATAAATGTTCATTGACTGACTATATGTTTTATTATTCTTGTCCCTATCTGCTTTTTTCTTCTGTGTCTATTAAAAAAGTGACCTTTTTCATTTATCTATCATCGTCGTCTAGTTTATCAACCCTGTCCTTCTTCTTTCCAAATAAAAGTCCTTCTTTTGTAACACAGACACACACACATATACATATATACATACACACATATAAAATCTATAAATTTATATCTATCTATCCATATCTATTTATATATCTATATCTGTCTATCTCCATTTCTATCTATCTATCTGTCTGTCTGTCGGTCTATCTAGCTAGGAAAAGAAATCAGCACATTGGATTTTTCATGAAATACATATGTATTTTCTGCAAATCAAGTCCTTTACTTCTCCATAAAGATTTAATGGCAGTGAAGAGAAGGGAGGGGAAGATAATTTCATCATCTGTCTCATTGTTTCCTGCTTTATTCAGAATTCTGAGGTTTTTCTAAAGTTGTTTCCTTCACATTGTTGTCATTATTGAATAAATTATTCTCCTGGTCCTGCTCAGTTAATTCTGTATCAGATGATACAACTTTTCATTGGTTTCTCTGCATTAGTTTCGTTTGTCATTTCTGATGACCCAATAATATCCCACTACATTCATACAGTGCAGTGTGTTCTGCCTTGTTCCAGTTGATGCCCAACTATTTAGTTCCATTTTTTTTGCTACTGCAGAAAGTGTCACTGAATCTCTTAATGTGTATAATGACCATATACATATACATATTTTTGGACAAACCCTGTTCATTTAATTTTGAATTCCTGTGATATGTACCTGGCACTATCCTTGCTAGTTTAGGAAGTATGTACAAGTTTAGTGGTTTTTACAAATATATTTCCATAATGTTTTCCAGAATGTAATCTGTAATAATTAGGAAAAATCATTAATGACTCTGTCATCCACTTACTGCATCCAATATGGGGTAGCTAGGTGGCATAGTGAATAGACTTTTGGGCCTTGAGTCAGGAAGATTTATCATTGTGAGTTCAAATCTAGCCTCAGACACTTATTTGCTGTTTGACCCTGAGAAAGTCACTTAACCCTGTTTGCCTCACTTTCCTCATCTATAAAATGAACTGGAAAAGGAAATGGCAAACCTCTCTAGTATCTTTGCAAAGAAAACCTCAAATGGAGTAAAAAAAGAGTCAGACATGATTTAAAATGACTAAAAAAATACTTTCTAGATAGAGCACTGGGCCTGGAATCAGAAGACCTGAGTTCAAATTTAGCTTCAGATTCTTACCAGCTGTGAGACCTGGGGAAAATCATTTAACTTCTATTTCATCGTCTTTGTCTGTAAAAAAAATAAGGATGATATCTCCCAGAGTTATTGTGAAAATCAAGAGAGATATTATTTGTAAAGCTTTGCAAACCTCAAAGTGATATAGATGTGTATATATAAAATATGTACATATCTGTGTATAAAATATGTGTGTAAATATTCATATATACACACATATATATGTAATATGCTATCTTTCTTATTGCTATTATTTCATTGGAATAGGGAACATCTAAGTAAAGAAACTACTTTAAAGTGTCTTAAAGGCACTTTAAATGGAATTTATACTGTGTAGGTTGCCTAATGAATGGAGTGAAATGATTTTCCCAGGTTCCCACAGCCAGTCTGTGTTAGAGACATGACTTGAACCCGGGTTTTCTTGGCTCTGAGGCCCGTTTTCTATTCACAATACTAGACTGCTTCTCTGTCTTGGAGAGTCATATTATCTCAGAACTGGAAATAGACTTCTGGCTCAATTAGTTAAAGCCAAGACTCCATACACTCTGCAAAATGCCAGACAGTCATCATCAAGTTTCATTTATATGCTTACTGTGATGAACTCATACCAATGAGCAACCCATTCCATCATGGATATGAATCACCTTATCAGAAAATTCATCTTTACACTGAGTTAAAATCTACTTCCCTCTAATTTCTATCCATTGTCACACAGAATATGTTTATTTTGAAAATCTTTAAAAGGGATTTGTGAACGTTTTATAAAAAAGATTTGATAACTGTATTTCATCATAATTTCCATTGTAACCTCTGTATTATATTTTATAGATTTAAAAAACATTCTTTTGAAAAAAGGTCATTGGATTTACCAGACACTGATAAAGGGGTCCAAGACATAATAAAGTTAAAAAAAACCCTAGTCTATGCATTCTGATAATTTCATGTACTTAATGAGAGCTATTCTGATCATGCTAAATTCTGATCTTCTTCAAGCCAAATGATCACAATTTCTTCATCTATTCCTGATATAGTATTATTTTTGAATCTCCTCACTCTCCTGGTCTCTATCCCTAGGACATGATACATACCTTGCCACTATCTCTAAAGCAGAGTTCTCAAGGTGATCTAAGCTGGCCTGTTAAAACATGGGCTAGTTAGATCACTGACATTGAGTAGAAATGAGAATCTAAAGAAGAAACTATTTAGCTTGTTAAAGTTTAAAAAGCCATTTTGAATATAACAGAAAACACCTTCTATATAATAGAAATAACATAATATAACATAACACAAGACAACAGAATAGAATAGAATATGTTATATGTGTATTTATAAATATAATAGTTTATCACTTGGTTTTCATCCCTTCACAGTGGTTTTAAATTTATTCTTCATTTCCTTTTCTAGGCATATCCCTCCTCTCAGTTCATGATTATCTCATATCTAAATTAAAGGACATCCTTTTCTGGTCTTCTGTTCCCAATTTCTCATAAACTTTGGTCATCCTACAGACAACTACTGTCATAATTTGTCAGAAACATTATTTTCATCTTGTCATTTTTTTTACCAAGCTCCTAGATTGAATCCTAAATATTTATATACGTGTGTATACATCATAAATATAATATATAATATGGATATATTATAAATGAGTGGATTTATATATCCCTACATATTTGCACATATAATAAATATTTATATTTTAAATACACATACATACATATACACACATGTGTACTTTACTGGACCTGTGATTTCATTGTCACTGTTAACTTTCAGGGGGAACAATTCATCTGCTGATACAGATTAGCACCTCCTCTGAATTTATACTTCTAGACAGTTGCCTCAGAGACAGAGAAGTTAAAAGACTTGCCCAAGGTTACGCAGTCACTATGTATCATAGGGAGAACTTGGAACCCAGGTCTTTCTTATAAGGACAGCTCTTAGCCACAATACAATTCCTTTCAGATACAGTGCCTACTGCACCAAAAGTAAGTTTAGTACAGGAGGTAAGACTTTTCTTTAACTTCCTTCTTATACTTATATGCTTGGCAGTGGGATCTTTTCCCTCCATCTCCCTTTGTAAAATGAATGATGTCTTTTGGCAGGATGGTTGATGGGAGGGCTTAGAGGAATGTGAGGCAACTTGACCCAGAGGGAAGAACATTGGATTTTCTAGTACCTAAGATCAAATCACACAACCTGTGTGACCCTGGGCAAGTCACTTCATTTCTTTCCATGTCAGTATTCTCATCTTTCAAATGAGAGCCTTGGATTCAGTGACCCTGGAGGTCACTTCTAACTCCAAACTTGCAATCTTAAGAATTGCTTTTCCCTCTTGCTCCACCGGAGTGATTTTAATAGTCCCATACATTTGCCTAAGAGAGTTTTTAGGAGAGATGATTAAGGAGAAATTGAATCTCATCATTGACTCTTGAAAATGTGGGTAGAGCTCCTTCTGGTAGGTACCACATCCTCCAGGGGTCATTAAAATTGTTAGTCATGGTCACTGCAGATGACACATATATTGTATAGTATCAAGTAATGACTTTCCAAGGTTTTCTGAGTGGGTATTACAAGTAATAGAAGTGAGAAATTTTCTAGTGAGAGCCAAGGGTTTTTGTTGCTGTTGTCTGTTTCTTTGTGGTATCTCTTCCAGCAAGGTTATCCTTAACTAATATAATTTCTTAGTGCTCCATTATTATTTCTCTCATCTAATAAGGTCAGACTCCTTTTATTTTTTACATAGATAGAGATAATATGTAGATATCAATATAGCTTTAGCTATAGACATATATATATATATGTATGATAAAAATACATATTTACTTGTCCCTTTCCCCATGTCTTTGTTTATATTATTCCCTTCTCCAGAATGTACTTTCATTACTTTGCTTGCAAATAATCATCTATTATCAATTTTGGTCCTCAAAGTCCTATTCAAGAGGTCCTTTCTTTAAGAGATTATTCCTGAATAGCTCTATCCAACCATAGTCAAACATTTTTTCTGCACTCCTCAGCACTCATAAATAGTATTAGCAACATTGCTGGGGAAAAGAACTGGTAGGAATAACAGTCATTACACCTAGGTGAGGTGAGTTTTGTAATATCCACTAAGGGTCTTATTACCCAGGCTAAATTGGTGGGGTTTTTTTCTCCTTTTTTTATTTTTAAAGAGGAAAGAGAGGAAAACTATCCTCAGAATCAATAAGTTGTTGTTAAGACATTTCAGTGGTATCTGTCTCTACATGATCCCTTTTAGGTGTTTTATTGGTAGAAATACTGGAGTGGTTTGCCATTTCCTTCGGTAGCTCATTTTACAGATGAGGAAACTGAGGCAAACATAGTTATGTGACTTGCTCAGGGTCCCATAGTGAGTAAGTGTCTGAAGCTGGATTTTGAACTCAGGAAAATGATTCTTTTTATTCCTAGCCCATACTCTATTCACTGCCCCACCTAGCTGCCTAGCATTTTTTTCTAAAATGGCAATGAATTTCTCTTCAGATTCATTGATCTAGAGTACTTACCTGGAACCATTGATATACCTTCTTGGTCATCTAAGGCATAAAAAAACTGAATGTATATAAGAATTCAAGGCTCCCTGGACTTGACAGACTACTGGCTGTCATGTGCATCAACATGCGTTTCTACCCAAATGTGCTACTGGGACTCATTCAGTGATGAGAGCAGCTGAATCTATCTGAACCAATGTGGTACCTTTGATGACTATCCTTTTTAATGTTATTGTCAAGTAAACTCCTTTTGTTAAATGTGATGTGGTCATCAAATACCTCATTTTATTCCAGGTTCCAGCCTAAACTAGCACACTGAGATAGTCCTGATCCAGAATGTTTGTCATAATCAGGAGGATTGACACATAGGAACCTTGGAGCTGATGTGAGAAAGGGAGCATGAGGGGATAGGAACACTGATTGGTTGGGTGTGCTTGTATAGCTTCTGTATTTAGATCCATTTTCTGGCTGTGTATCTTGATTTCTCTCAATGAGATTGGGAGGGAGCCTCCCCAGACCAAGAAAAGAGGATTATCAATAAAAAGAGGAGTCTTAAGTGTTGACTTGGCTTTCCAGAAGACAAGAACTTTGATTGAGTTGTCTGAAATGGTGCAGAGAGTCAACAAATCAGGATAGCAAGCATTTATTAAGCACTTATTGTTTCCCAGTCATTGAGCTAAGCACTGAGCATATGAAAAAAAAAATGATAGCCCTACTCTTAAGGAACTCATATATGGTCAGTGTGGAAGGTGAAAGACATCTAAAATACAATAAGGAGCTAAAGAAGTGTGATTGCAGCAGCCAGTTCTGGTCTTGTTTTGTAGTGGACCATCTAGGGTAGTGATTTCTTGGAATGTAGATGCTGGTGGAAAATAATTCAATAGTTCTCAATAAAGTGGGTACTGACTCCAGCAAAGGCTGTAACTCAGGGAGAATTATCTTTTAATTGAGAATAGATGATTATTGGCAAGCAAAGAAATGAGAGTCCATTCTGGAGAGGGGAATAATATGAACAAAGATATGGGGAAAGGGACAAATAAGATGTACCTGTATCTCTATCAATAATTTATAGCCTTTTGCTTTGGGCACTGTAGTTTTAAAGCCGTTCCACCTTTTTATCTTAACACAGTGCTCAGAGGACAGTAGCAAAGTGGTCATAAACCCTTTCTATACATGTCACATCTCTATTCAAGAACCAAATAGTGAAATCATTGGGAGGTACCTAGTTTTGAGTGAGTGAGAGGTAGAATTGTTTGGGGCTATCTTGCTTTCAAATGACAGGGGTAGGGTGAAACTGCCTCTGAATAACCTCCCAGACTCAATCTGTGGAAAAATAAGATGGCTCTCAGTACATGACCCTAAAAGGGTAAAGATTTAGCATCAACCCCCCCCCCATCCCCATCCCAACTACTAGGGATCTGAGAGAGTGGAAGGTTATGACAGGGGGACTAAAAACACTGAAAGAATTTTGGTGCTGTTGGATTTTAGTATCAATTCAGGTCCCATGACGTGTTGTATGGGAAATATTTATAACCTCTTTGCTACTGTCATCCAGATAATTCTTACCCAAAATAAGGATTGATGATGACACTGGAAGTGTCATCTAAAGTGTCATCTACTGGAGTACTACTGGAGTCATCTACTACCCACCTTCCTCATCATAGCAAACAACAACTACCGACCAACTGCCACCACTTGACAGATGAGTACAGGAGCCCTGGCAGTGGAATCACCCTCCAGATCACCAGTCCTATTTTTAGCCCAACCCTCTCAGCTCCTGTGGAGAAGGTTCAGTCATCCCTATCAACTGCCACTTAAATGGCAGGAGATTCTACTTAGCTGAAGCAGTATGCAAGGCACCTGGAGGGATAAAAAGGAGGCAGTATGTGCCAGGAAACTCACATAATCACCTTGATGTCACTACGTTGACTGCCATCTTCCCTCAGATACTGATGGATACACCCCAGGACCCAAGTATCTTGGGAACTGTAGTGATCCCTGTGGATAGGCTTCTGCTCTTGCAGGTGCTATAGCCTCAGTTTCTGAAGGCCCAGGGGGAAAAAGTTCTTGTCATCAAAGTCCTAGGCTTTGTCAAATAGTTCAATACCAGATGTTTATATGAATTTGGAATCTCATTAACCCTGAACAAGTTATTTAATCTCTCTCAGTCTCAGTTTCTTCATCTGTAAAATGGGAACACTAATATTAGTTATGACTATTGTGAGGTTCAAATGTCTTTAAAATGAATTGTATATCTTAAAACTCTAAAGAACTGTCAACTAATAGCAATACTATTTCACCTTGTCAACTGTAAGTACCCCAGGCATTTTTTAACCTTTCTTTGTATCCCAAGTGCTTAACAAGGTGCCTAGAACATTGGAAACACTTAAAAATGTTTGTTGAATTGATTTCTTCTCAATTTAAAGAAGGATGGGTTTTGTTTTATGATTATAAATGATAAGCTTTGGTGAGAGGCAGATTGAATTCCCTTGAGTTGTAACTTGTGATAAGGTATAGATTAGGCACTAGACCCATGATTTCACTGGTAAATTTGACACCCAGGTGGGCAAACTCCTTTTAACAATGCAAGCTGACATCCTCTTTGCAATGTATAATTTTAGAGAGTAGCCCATAGTACTGAGAGATCAACTGATTTGTTACATAAACCACATGTCAAAGGCAGGATTTGAACACAGGTCTTTCTGACTTCAAAGCAAGCTCTTTATCCACCGCTATCCACCTTCTAAGTATAGTGTAACTCATTAACCTATACTAAATACTAAGGCATGTTGGTTTATATCCTTTTCAGTGATTCAATGTAATTGGCTGAGACCTTTATGAAAGTAAAATTATTTTAGATAATAAATGTAGAAGAAAATAAACATGTACTTATTTTAGATGTTCTCCAACTATCAAAATATTTCCTCATTATATTACCAGTATGGCTCTTTGACCCTTCTTTTTAGTACAAGCTATTTTTTCTAGTACAAATCCATAGGATTATAGTGGTCAAAACAATGTAACTATATTTTAAAAGTCCTTTGCTGAGATAATAAATACTTTCCCAACTCTACCCTGCTTGAGGAAACTGGAGTCTACTGAAAATAATGGTAAAACATCATATGATATGATAGCCTGATGTCATGTGGTCCAATCCAATCAATTTCAGTTGTCAAGAAAGAGACAGTCGGCTTATAAGGGTCCTGTGGGAGGTTAGAACACTGTGTGTTAATGCATGGAACCATCAGACGCTGAAGGAAGATGTCATCTGAGCTCCTACTCTTTGGAAGCTGACAGCAATTTTGGAACAGGATACAAAGCTGTGGTTTTGTGAAATCACCCCACTGAGCAATAGACTGAATAAATGGTAAGGAGTATTGTGGAAAGTCTAGTATAACATCAGGTATTGTTTTCACCAAAGAATTATTCAATAATGGAAATAGGAGTTTGGAGCATTAAAATAAAAAAGCTATAAAGCCATAATTTTTTAAATAAGCACAATATTTAAGATAGGTTGTTTAAGGCAAGGCTTAAGAGGTACATTTCAGACATTATTTAAAAAAACAAAATATTTCAGCTTAAAAGAAGCTATGTTGGCACACATGTAGATAATTTTATTTTATATTATTTTTATTTTAAAGTGAATATGAATGCTCCAACATAAAATATATTTTATCTGAAACAAAAGAAACTAAAACTTAAATCCTTTATTTCTAGTTAGCTAAACTTTGCTTTAAAATACAAACAAAAATAGACATTTAAGACATTCAAAAATAAGTATTTTAATTAATTAATTTATATATTTTTAGCTTTCAACATTCATTTTCATAAGACTTTCAGTTGCAAATTTTCTCCTCATCTCTTTTCCTCACACCCCAAGATGGCAAGCATCCTGAATAACCCTTCCCCCAGCTTTCCCTTCCTTCTATCACCCTGCCACCATCCCCTGTCCCCTTACTTCCCCTAAGGGCAAAATAGATTTCTATACCCCATTCATTGCTGTATATCTTATTTCCCAGTTGCAAGTAAAAAAAATATTTAATATTAAAAAAAAAACAACTGAGTTCAAATGCTCTCCCTTCTTCCCTCCCCACCTGCCCTCATTTAGAAGAGAAATATTTCAATATCGGTTATACATGTATTTATGCAAAAAAGTCCACAATAATGTTGTGAAAGACTTTCCCTTCATCCTATCCTGACCCCCGCTTATTCTATTTTCTCCTTTGACCCTGTACCTTTCCAAAAATGTTTGCTTTTGACTATTCCCTCCCCCAATTTGCCCTACCTTCTATCATTCCCCCTCTTTTGTCCCCTTTTCCCTTACTTTCCTGTAGGGTAATATACCAAATTAATTGTTATTCCCTTGTTAAGCCAAATATGATGAGAGTAAGTTCTCATTCCCTCTCATTTCCTCTCATCTCCCCCCACCCTTCTCCTCCATTGTGAAACTTTTTCTTGTCTCTTTGTGAGAAAATTTACTCCATGCCATCATTCCCTTTCTCCTTCTCCCAATATATTCCTCTCTTATCCTTTAATTTTGTTTTTAGATATCATCCCTTCATATTCATATTTTTTACACTGTGCCATCTTTCTTTTCTTTCCTTTCCTTTTCTTTTCTTCCTTCCTTCCTTCCTTCCTTCCTTCCTTCTTCCCTCCCTCTCTTTCTTTTCCTTCCTTCCTTCCTTCCTTCCTTCCTTCCTTCCTTCCTTCCTTTCTTTCTTTCTTTCTTTCTTTCTTTCTTTCTTTCTTTCTTTCTTTCTTTCTTTCTTTCTTTCTTTCTTTCTTTCTTTCTTTCTTTCTTTCTTTCTTTCTTTCTTCCTCTCTGTCTATCAATCTCTCTGTCTGTCACTCTCACTGTCAATTTCCTCCAACTACCCAAATACTGAGAAAAGTGTTATGAGTTATAAATATCAGCTTTCCATATAGGAATGTAACCAGCTCAACTTTAATATGTCTCTTATGATTTCCTTTCCTGTTTACCTTTACATGCTTCTTTTGAGTCATATTTGAAAGTCAAAGTTTCTATTCAGTTCTGGTCTTTCACCAAGAATGCTTGAAAATTCTCTATTTCATTGAATTTCCATTTTTTCCCTTGAAGGATTTTACTAAGTTTTGGTGGGTAGGTAATTCTTGGTTTTAATCCTAGCTCCTCTGACCCCTGGAATATAATATTTCAATCCCCCTATCAGTTAATGTAGAAGCTGCTAGATGTTGTGTTATCCTGATTGTATTTCCATAATATTAAAATTGTTTTTTTTTTTCTGGCTGCTTGCAATATTTTCCCCTTGACCTGGGAACTCTGTAATTTAACTATAATAATTTTCTTTTTGGGATATTTTTCAAGAGGTGATTGGTGAATTCTTTCAATTCCTATTATACCCCCTGGCTCTAGAATATCAGGGCAGTTTTACTTGATAATTTCTTGAAAGATGATGTCTAGGATTTTTTTTTTGGGGATTGTGGCTTTCAGGTAATCCAATAATTTTTACATTATCTCTCCTGGGTCTATTTTCCAGGTCAGTGTCTTTTCCAATGAGGTATTTGTCATTGTCTTCTATTTCTTCATTATTTTCATTCTGTCTTATAATTTGTTGATTTCTCATAAGGTGATTAGCTTCCGTTTGCTCCATTCTAATTTTGAAGGAATTATTTTCTTCAGTGGTTTTTTTTTTTGGACATCCTTTTCCATTCGGCCAATTGTGCATTTAAAGGCATTCTTCAACTTGGATTTTTGCATTTCTTTTGCCATTTGGGTTAGTCTTTTAAAAAATTTTATTTATCTATTTTTAGTTTTCAACATGCATTTCCACAAATTTTAAGATACATTTTTTCTGTCCATCTTTCCCCTACCCCATACCCCAGAATGGCAAGTGTACTGAATACCCCTTCCTCCAATCTGTTCTCTCTTATGTCCCCCCATTAACCCCATAACTTTCTTTTTTTTTTTAAGCAATCAGGGTTAAGTAACTTGCTCAAGGTTACACGGCCAGTTATTTCTGGGTGTGGTGCTGAGTGTCTGAGGCCGGGATTCGATCTCCAGGTTGTCCCAACACTGGAGCCGGTGCTCTTACTCACTGAGCCACCTGGCCGCCCCTAAGCAATTGGGGTTAAGTAACTTGCTCAAGGTTACACGGCCAGGTGTTTCTGGGTGGGTGCTAAGTGTCTGAGCCTGGGATTCGATCTCCAGGTCTTCTCAACACTGGAGCAGGTGCTCTTACTTGCTTTGCTACCTGGCCGCCCCACCCCATAACTTTCTAATAGGGCAAGATAGATTTCTATACTCTGATGCCTGTATATCTTATTTCCCAATTGCATGTAAACAATTTTTTTAAACACTCATTTTTAAAACTTTGACTTCTGGATTTTTTTCCTTCTTTCCTCTTCACATGCCCCCACTGGGAAGATAAACAATTCAATATAGGGTGTACATGTGTAGTTACCCAAATCATTTCCATAGTAGTTGTATCGTGAGAGACTAACTATATTTCCCTCCATCCTATCCTGTTCCCCACTTATTCTATTTTCTCCTTTTTCCCTCTCCCTTTTCAAAAATGTTTGCTTCTAACTACCTTCTCCCCAAATCTGCCCTTCCTTCTATCATCCCCCCTCTTATCCCCTAGCTCCAATATTTACCTGTAGGGTAAGATGCCCAATTGAGTGTGTATGTTATTCCCTCCTTAAACCAAATTCAAAGAGACTAAAGTTGACCTGTTGCCTTTCACTTTCCTGCTCTTCCCTTCTGTTGTAACAGTTTTCTCTTGCCTCTTTCATATGAGATAATTTATCCTAATCTGTCTCTCCCTTTCTCCTTCTCCAAATAAATTCCTCTCTCACATTTAATTTTATTTTTTAGATATCATCCCTTAATATTCAACTCATCCAGTGCCCTATGTCTATGTATACATGAACATACATATGCCCACACTCACATATATATTTATGTACATATACACCTTCCTGTAATATAGAAATAGGCACAGATATAGATGTATGTATATATATATATATATATATATATTCCCTTCAATGATCCTCATACTGATAAAAGTCTTGTGAGTTACAATTATCATTTTTCCATGTAGGAATATAAATAATTCAACTTTAATAAGTTTCTTCTGATTTCTTTTTCCTGTTTACCTTCTCTTGATTTTATTCTTTCTTTTGTTTGAAAGTCAAATTTTCTGTTCAGCTCTGGTTCTTTCATCAAGAAAGCTTGAAAATCCTCTATTTCATTGAATGACCATATTTTTCCCTGTAGCATTATACTCAGTTTGATGGGTAGGTGATTCTTGGTTTTAGTCCTAGCTCCTTTGACCTCCAGATGATCATATTTCAAGCTCCTCAGGCCCTCAATGTAGAAGCTGAGAGGTCTTGTGTTATCCTGATCATGTTTCTACAATACTCAAATTATGTCTTCCTGACTTCTTGCAGTATTTTTTTCCTTGACCTGGGAACTCTGGAATTTGACTATGATATTCCTAGGAGTTTTCTTTTGGGGATCTTTTCAAAGAGCCAATTTGTGAATTCTTTCAAATTCTATTTTGCCCTCTGGTTCTAGAGTATCAGGGCAATGTTCTTCGAGAATTTCTTGATGGATGATTTCTAGGATTTTTTTTTAATCATGGCTTTCAGGTAGCCCGATAATTTAAATTATCTCTCCTTGATCTATTTTACAGGTCAGTGGTTTTTCAAATGAGATATTTCACATTGCTTCCTATTTTTCTTTTGTTTGTATCTGTTTGATACTATCTTGATTTCTCATGAAGTCATTAGCTTCCAATTGCTCCAATTTCATTTTGAAGGAGTTATTCTCTTTAGTGAGCTTTTGAAGTTGCTTTTTCACCTGGCAAATTTGACTTTTAAGGCATCCTTATCCTCTTTGGCTTTTTGGGCCTCTTTTGCCATTTGAGTTAGTCTATTTCTTTTGAGGTGTTATTTTCTTCAGTGAATTTTTTGGGTCTCCTTTAACAGGCTGTTGACTTGCTTTTCATGATTTTCTTG
>NW_027185715.1:7117247-7153490 GCF_028583685.1 Petaurus breviceps papuanus | reverse complement strand
ATATATATATATATTCCCTTCAATGATTTTCATACTGAGAAAAGTTTCTTCAGTTGCAATTATCGTTTTTCCATGTAGGAATGTTAATAGTTCAATTTTGATAAGTTCCTTATGATTTCTTTTTCCCCGTTTACTTTCTCATGCTTGTCTTGCTTCTTGTATCTGAATGTCAAGTTTTCTATTCAACTCTGCTTTTTTCATCAAGAATGTTTGAATGTCCTCTATTCCACTGAATGACCATATTTTCCCCTGAAAATGATATTAATTTTTGCTGGGTAGGTGATTCTTGGTTTTAATCCCAGCTCCTTTGCCCTCCAGAATATCATATTCCAAGCCCTTCGATCCCTCAGTGTAGAAATTGCCAGATCCTGAGCTATCCTGGTTGTTTCCACGATATTAAAATTGTTTCTTCCTGGCTACTTGTAATATTCTCTCCTTGATCTGGGAATTCCAGAACCTGGCTATACTATTCCTAGGAGTTTTCTTTTTGGGATCTTTTTCAGGAGTTGATTGGTGGATTCTTTCAACCTTATTTTGCTTTCTGATTCTAAAACATCAGGGCAGTTTTCTTTGAGAATTTATTGGAGGAGATTTCTAGGTTCTTTCTTTGATTATTGCTTTTAGGTAGTCCAATAATTTTTCAAATTATCTCTCCTCTATCTATTTTCCAGCTCAGTGGTTTTTCCTATGAGATATTTCACATTGTCTTCTATTCTTTCATTTGTTTGCATCTGTTTAACAGGATCTTGATTTCTCATAAAGTCATTAGCTTCTATTTGCTCCAATCTAATTCTGAAGCAATGATTCTCTTCAGTGAGCTTTTGAGATTCTTTTTCCATCTGGCAAATTTGTCTTTTTAAGGTATTCTTATATTATATTGAATTGCCTCATTGCCTTTTTGAGCCTCTTTTGCCATTTGAGTTAGTCTATTTTTTAAGGTGTTTTTTTCCACAGTCAGGCTGTTGACTGTCATTTCATAATCTTCTTGTATCATTCTCATTTCTCATCCCAATTTTTCCTGCACTTCTCTTATCTGCTTCTTAAGTTCCCCTATGGCCTGTAATCAGTTCATATTTATCTTGAAACCTTTTGGTGAAGGAGTTCTTACTTCACTGTCTTCCTCCTGTTCCATGCTTTGATTCTTATTGTCCCCAAATTAGGAGAATAATGTTGGGTTCTTCTGTTTGCTTTGCTTTCTTTGCCTGGTCATGTCATCACTATGTCACTTGACCCCTGGGCTTTTTGCCACAGTAGGACTCTCCCACCAGACAGGGGAGCTTCGTTCCAAACGCTGGGTTTTCTCAGCTGCCAGATGCATTAGATGGGTGCCCTCTCTGAAGCCTCCACAGACTCTGGCAAGCTGGTCATATACCCCAGGACCTCCACCCTAGACCACATTCCAGATCCAAGCAGGTTAAAACAAGAGCGATTACGCCTCAGACTGGTTTCTTGGTCCCCCTACACTCTGCAGGCCAGGAGCTAAAGCTTCCATGTGGTGGTGGCCAGGCCGCAGCCCTCAGCAGGTTCTCGTCCCAGGGGGGCAAAAGCCGATGCACTCCCAACTACTGGGTCCCAAAGTCCACACAGCACTCTCCTCTCACTTTTTCCTTAGCATCTATGTATTAATAATTCTGGACCACCACAGCTTCTAGTGATCTGGAGTCCCTCTGGTAGCTGGTCAGGCTGTCCCTGAGGCCAAAACCTTGGCGTGTGGCTGAGCTCAGCTCCCAGAGCACTTTGCTGGCCAATTCCTGCCAGCCTGACAGGCTGTCCTCAGCAGGAGGTTTGCTTCTCTGTGTCATTTTGTGGGTTCTGTAGCTCCAAAGTCTGTTCAGAGTAGCCTTGTACATGAATTTGAGGTGGTTGGATCTGGAGCTGAATGGAGGTTCTGTTTCTACTCCTCCATCTTGATCCAAGATGTTATTTTCAAGGTGTTATTTTCTTCAGTATTTTTTGGGTCTCTTTTAGCAATTGACTCATTTTTCATGATTTTCTTGCATCACTCTCATTTCTCTTCCCAATTTTTCCTCTACTTTTCTTACTTGATTTTCAAAATAATTTTTGAGCTCTTCTGTGGCCTGAGACCAAGTCATATTTTTCTTACCAAAGTATGATTCTATAATCTGAGGGTTTTTTTTACATTATTTGCTCATCTTCCCATCCAAATACTTGATTTTTCTTACTCTTTGTTACTGTGAGTAGGGGTTGGTGTGGGTATTCTATTCCAGGCTTCAGGGCCTTTGTATCAGCTGCTTAATCCCACATAGTCTGTGGACCCAGAGCTCCAGAAGCAGCCACCCCAACTAGACCACCCTCCTCTTTCACCCAGGTCCCACAGAGATTCCCACGTACCTTTTATGCTTTCTTTGATGTTTATGGTTTGAAAAGTCTGAAAACTGCTACAGCTGTCAGTGATTCAGTCCTGTGAGGCCTGCTCTGGCCCTTTCTGTGCTGCTATGGCCCATACCAAACTGTACTCCACTCTTAGAATGGTCTCATATACCCTTCCCATCGACCTTATAAGTTTCTTTGGGCTGTTGATTTTCACTCTGTCATTTTGTGGGTTCTGTAGCTCTAGAATATGTTTAGAGTCATTGTTACAGGTATTTTATGGGGTTTGCAGGAGAGCTCAAGCATGTCCCTGCTTTTACTCAGCCATTTTGTCTCTGCTCCCTAATAAGTATTTTTGACATGGGTGTTTGTTTGGTATTCCTGGTAACCCTATGACCATATGTAGGTAAAAAATAAGACAAAAATGGCCTCTTCTGCCTAATGTAAGCAAACAAACCATCTGAAAGAGTAGAACCCTCAGGGTTTCTTGTCAAAACAAAAATAATGATTATTTGAACTCATTCTGAGGTGAGGCTAGTGACTTTACACAGTTCTGCCTCACTTAAATCCAATTTATTTGTAAGTCCTGATGTCACCTTCCTGCTGTCATGGTCCTCTTCAAGGACAAATGACAAGCAACAACAACAACAAAATGACCATACCATCAGCCATGGTGTCCTCTGTTCACTTCTTTGAGAAAAAAGCCTTAGTGTATCATAGGCAGGACTATATTATTTATATCTTGATGTAGGAGGCAATCATTTATCTGGTCTAGAGAATAAGAAGGATTACTAGATTAAGAATTAGGACACCTATGTTTGGGGGCAGAGCCGAGATGGCAGAGTAAAAGCAGGAAGGTGTTGGAGCTCCTGCTCCAAACACCTCCAATATCTAAAAAAAAAAATGACTCTAAACAAATATAAGAGCCACAGAACCCACAAAGTGTCAGAGAGAAACAAATCCCCAACTAAAGGCAGCCTGGCAGGTAAACAGAAAGGGTCTATCACACCATGCTGGGAGGCGAGCCCAGTCCTGCATGAGCTGCATGAGCCCAGACCCAGGGTGGCCCCGACTAGTGTCACAGATTTGCTGGAGCAGACTTCAAGAGAGTGAATCACCTGTAGCTATGGCAGTTTTGAGACTTCTCAACATATAGACAGCAAAGAGAAAGCAAAAGGTCAGTGAGGGACTCTGTTGGAACTGGCTGATGGAAGAATACAATTTGTCCATTACCCACAGGGTGAGAAGTGGTGGAAGAATGGTGGCTGCAGCTGTGCCTGCATGGCTGCCTTCAGAGCTCCTGGCCTGCAGCACCTAAGGGGATCAAGAAACCGTTCAGAGGGTAATTGCTCTTGCTTTGACCTGCTGGGATCTGGATTGCAGTCTTTAGTGGTGGTCCTGGGGTGAGAAATGCCAGTATGCTAGAGATTGTGGGGGCTGTAGAGAGGGCACCTCCTCAGACCTCTGACAATATTTGCTAAAACCCCAACAATTTGGGACGAAGCTGTCTCCACTTTAGAAGCAGAGTTCTACCATGGCAAAGAGCTCAAAAGTTAAGTAATTGGATGGCAAGCCGAGCAAGCAGAGGATGCACAATCAGACCATAGAATCCTTTTTTGGGAAAAAATGACCAAAACATGGAATGAGAAGTCAACAAAGCCAAAACTCCTACATCAGAAGCTTCCAAGAAAAATAAAAACTTGTTACAGGCCACAGAGGAGCTCAAGAAGAACTTTGAAAATCAAGTAAGTGAAGTGGAGGAAAAATTAGGAAGAGAAAGAGAATGATGAAAGTAAATCATGAAGAGCAAGTCAACAGCCTTACTAAAGAAAATAACACATTAAAAATAGATTAACTCAAATGGCAAAAGAGGCCCAAAAAGCCAATAAGGAGAAGAAGGCCTTAAAAAGAAGAATTGCCCAGATGGAAAAAGAATTTCAATATTCTCACTGAAGAGAAAAATTCCTTCCAAATTAGATTGGAGCAAATAAGAGCTAATGACTGTGTGAAAAATCAAGATATGATAAAACAGATCCAAGCAAATTAAAAAAACATAGAAGGCAATGTGGAATATCCCATTGGAAAAGCCACTGACCTGGAAAATAGATCCAGGAGAGGTAATTTAAAAATTATTTGATTAACTGAAAGCCAAGATAAAAAAAAAGCTTAGAAATCATCCTTCAAGAAATCCTCAAGGAAAACTGCCCTGATAGAAATTGAAAGAGCTATTCGATTATGTCTTGAAAAAGGTCCCAAAAAGAAAACTCCTAGGAATATTATAGCCAGATTCCAGAGCTCCAAGGTCAAGGAGAAAATATTACAAGCAGTCAGGAAGAAAAAATTTGAGTATAGTAGAAACACAATCAGGATAACACAAGATCTAGCAGCTTCTACATTAAGGGACCAAAGGGCTAGGAATAAGATATTCTGGAGGTCAAAGGAGCTAGGATTAAAACTAAGAATCACCTACCCACCAAAACTGAGTGTAATGCTTCAGGGGAAAATATGGTCATTCAATGAAGTAGAGGAGTTTCAAGTATTCTTGATGAAAAAATCAGAGCTGGACAGAAAATTTGACTTCTAAATACAAGAATCAAGAAAAGCATGAGAAGGTAAGCAGGAAAAAGAAATCATAAGGAACTTACTAAAGTTGAACTATTTACATTCCTACATATAAAAATAATTGTAACTCATGAGACTTTTCTCAGTATGAGGACAGTTGAAGGGAATATATATGTATGTATGTATGTGTGTGTGTATATATATATATATATGTATGCATAGGAGGGTGTATGTGTGTATGAATACATATTTTAGTGTGTGTATATGTGTGTACATGTATACAAAGAGGGCACAGGATGAGTTTAATATGAAGGGATGATAACTAAAAATAAAATTAAGGGGTGAGAGAGGAATATAATGAGAGAAGGAAAAAGGGAGAGATAGAATAGGGTAAATTATCTCATAGAAAACAGGCAAAAGAAAACTGTTACAATGGAGCAGAAGAGCAGGAAGTTGAAAGGGAATGGGTCAACCTTACTCTCATTGAATTTGGTTTAAGGAGGGAATAATATATACACTCAATTGGGTATCTTACTCTATAGGAAAGTAGGAGGGAAGGGGATAAGAAGGGGGTTGAAAGAAGGGATGGCAGATTGGGAGAGAGGGTAGTTAGAAGCACACATTTTGAAGAGGGATAGGATCAAAGTAGAAAATAGAATAAGTGGAGAATGGGATAGGATGGAGGGAAATATAGTTAATCTTTCACAATATAAATACTATGGAAACATTTTGCATAATTACACATGTACAACCTATTTGGAATTGTTCATCTTCCCAGTGGGAGTGGGTGGGGAAGGAAGAAGGGAAAGAATGTAGAAATCAAAGTTTTAAAAACAAATGTTAAAAAAATTGTTGTTACATTCAATTGGGGAATAAGATATACAGTAACTGGGGTATAGAAATCCATCTTGCCCTACTAGAAAATTGCGGGGGGGGAGGGGTCATGGGGAATAATAAGGTGATGATAGAAGGTAGGGCAGATTGGGGGAAAGGATGGTTAGAAGCATATAATTTTTAAAAGGGACAGGATCAAAGTAGTAAATAGAATGGGTGGGGAGCAGGATTGGATGGAGGGAAATAAAGTTAATCTCTCACAATAAAACTACTATGGAAACAATTTGGGTAACTACACATGTACAACGTATATTGAATTGCTTATCTTCCCAGTGGGGGTGGTGAGGAGGGTAGAATGAAAAAAAAATCTTGAACTCGAAATTTTAAAAACAAATGTTTAAAAAAACATTTTACATGCAATTGGGAAATAAAGATATACAGGCACTGGGGTATAGAAATCCACCTTGCCCTGCTGGAAAGTTGGGGGGTTTGTTAGGGGAGGATATAAGAGAAAACAGATTGGGGGAAGGAATATTTAGTAGGCTGGCTATCTTGGGGTTGGGGGTGAGGAAAGATGGGCAGAGAAATTGTAACTTAAAATCTTATGGAAATGCATGTTGTAAACTAAAAATAAATAAACAAATTGATTGAAAAAAAAGGAAAAAAAAAAGGAACACCAACCAAAGAAAAGCCAAAAAAAAAAAAATGCCAATGGGCAGCTATATAATTGTAGGGTTATTTTCCAAACTAGCTTGTTTTGTGACTTTGGAAAATTTGCTTCATCTCTCTATTTCTCAGTTTTTGTAAGTGTAAAATGAGGGGCTTGGACAAAATTACTTATCGGTGTGGAGAGAACTTTGGAACTCAAAAACTTGTGGAACTGAAAGTTGTAAACTAAAGGTAAATAATTTTTTAAAAAATTATGTCTAGGGTCCCATTGAGCTTTATATCCTATTCTCTCATCCTTTGATTAATGACCTTTAACTCCTGTAACACACATATTCCAGCCTATGCCTTTCCCCAGAATCTCACTACTCTGTCTGAAATTTCTATGAAATGCAACATTCCTTGGAGCTATGATGTTGTTTCTAGAAAGTTTCTCCCTAAATGCAAATGTCTTATCTGGAAAGTGTTGCAAACTAACACGTGAATACAAGTAAGTTTTTCAGAAGACTAGAAGTCTCCAAGGTATTGACAAGTCCATTTTGATAAGAGGCATTCAGAGTATGCAAGCCTGCACTTCAGGCTTCATGAACATTCCGCATTACAGAACAGAACCTTACTCAGACAGAGGCATCCTCAGGGGCTTGAGCTCCTAATGATGAAGGTATTGAAAGCCAGAAAAGGGAACTTGGAAGTAAAAAATTAATAGGCTCTGAGGTTCATAGAGTTAGAATTGAAAGGGACGTCTGGAACCATGAAACCCAACTTCTTTTAAAAATGAAGAAACTTAAGTCCAGAGCCCACTTCTTGATGTTGTCTAGAGCCAGTTATCTTATTTTGTGTCACATGTATGCTTTAAGAAAATCACTTTGACAGTTGAATGGGGGATGGATTGGAATAGGGAGAAATTTCAATTAGAAAGATATTGCAATAATATAGGTTTAGTCTATTATTGAGGTTGTGAATCTTGTTAACTGGAAGAATATTGGTACTTTCAAAAATATTAGAGAAATCTGGATTGGAGGAGAAAGATTCTGATTTCATTTTCGGTACAGTGTGTTTGAGATACCTATAGGTCTTTTACCTTCACGTATCTAATCGTTTATTAGTGGCCCATGCTGGACTATGACTGGATATATAGATCTAGGACTTATTTGCATAGAGATGGTAATTGGACCCATAAGGGATGATGAAAACATATCACTGAGAGACTATTGAAACAAAAGAAAGGAGAGGCAAGGACAGAGTCTTAGGAGCCTCTGGTTTGTGGGAGAGACATGAATGAAGATATAGAAATAAAGCCTGAGAAAGGGCAGTCATACAGATAGAAAGAGAATTGAGAACAAGTAGAATTATAAAAGCCTGGAAAGGAGAAAGCATCTAACAGGAAAATGTTGTCTATAGAGTCAAATGCTGTAGAGAGGTGACAAAATATAAAGATTAAGAAAAGGTCATTAGTTTTGGAAGTTGACATCATTGGTATGTTTGTAATAATAATGGATATGAGGCAGAGAGGTTAAAAAACTTTGCCCCCTATATTACAATGAACAAGCCATGGAATTAATTTAGAGCTCAAAGCCTGGTTAGCAGTTTCAGTAGAATCCTGAGGTTGGAAGCCAGACTGAAAAGGGTGAGAGTAAGAGAAGAGGAAGTGGAGGCACCTCAAACACAGAAGCTGAGGAAGGTTTGTAAGATATTCTTGCTTTTGAGAAAGAGCAACAGTTTAGGACAAGTACAAATCCTGTTGATATTTTTTGAAAAATAACCATAAGTACATGTTCATAAAATGAAACATATTTTTATATCATTATAGTACCACATGCCACCAAGGGTTGGCATAAAAAGATTAGCATACAGTATGAGTGACAGTCATATTACCATGAAAGCATTGTGTAAAAATTCACAATAATGCACTATGTACTGACAGGTTATACTTATTGTTTCTGATGGCATTAAAGGGAAAACTTACATAATGTTCCAGAAGAGCACTGCCAGCTATAACTGACACGGTAGTCAGAAATGATGGTCCATATTAAGCAATTGGAGGAAGGTTGTTGATTAAATCTGTGTCCTCAGTTTGTCAAGCATTTCATAGGGATATTGCAGGAGATACTGTTTTCTTTAGAGTGACTTCTCTTCTAGGATTTTCATTGACTTGTAGAATGTGTTCCCTTAGTACCAAAGATCCCAATTAAAGAAGGAAAAAAAAAATCAATACACGGGTAGTTTCTGTAATATAGCCTTAGGCAGTTTCCTCACTTAAACTTTTCACTGAAGTGATAGACTTTTTGATTGAATCAATTAAAGTGGATACTTGGAGAGGTATGGCCTAGTACTGAATTGGAAGATAGAAGACCAGAATCCTGGTTTTCTGTATGGTACTTTCTAGCCTCATGATTTCTGCGAAGTCAGTTAACTTATGTGAGTACTCATTTTATTCATCTGTAAAAGGGGGGAAATAATGCTTGTAGAAGAATTGTGCAGTATGGGAAGGTGTGGAGGCGATCTGCCTCACTAGAGAGGATATATAATGTAAGTGGGATCATGTACAAATCAATGAAAGTCTAGGAGCACCGTAGATAGAGCACTGGGCTTAGAATCAGGAAGATTCATTTCAGGAGTTAAAATCTGGCCTCAGAAACATATTTGCTGTATAACCCTGGGCAAATCATTTAACCTGGTTTATCTCAGTTTCCTCATCTGTAAAATGAATCAGAGAAGGAATGGTAATTCACTTCACTATATGCCAAGAAAACCCCAAAATGGGCTTCCAAAGAGTTGGACATGACTGAAACCATTAATGAATACAAATTAGGGTGATTAAAGATCCATTTGAGAATGTGAGTGATCTTTTTTTTTTTAAGCAATCGGGTTAAGTAACTTGCTCAAGTTTACACGGCCAGGTGTTTCTGGGTGGGTGCTAAGTGTCTGGGCCTGGATTCGATCCCCAGGTCATACCAACACTGGAGCCATTGCTCTTACTCGCTGTGCTACCTGGCTGCCCCGTGAGTGATCTTTATGTTATATAATTCACAAGGCTGCTTTGAAGAAAGCCCAATATAAGTGAGAAAGTATTAGGTGATGTGAGCATTATTGTTTTGGCACAATTGTTGCAATAGCCACTTGTGCCATAGTGGAACAGGTACTTGATCATGCTTCCAGGGCTGAAGGAGTTCCTGTGGTCACTCACAAGGGAGTAGGGATCTAGGTCTCAATTCTAAAACAGAAAGAAACACCAATAATTGCAGCTATAGCAGAGCAAAGGACCTGGTCACACTCAAAGTTCCAGGAGGAATGCTAATGCTTCTGGCTATAAAGGGAAAAAAAAAGTCTCTTCTTGGAATTTTGTTGTTTGTTCTTTGAAAGGGACCAATGGTATCATGGAGTGATGTCTTGACTCAAATGTGAATTGAAGAGAGGAAGAATTGAATAAGCTTCACTCTTCCTTCCAGAGTCATCACAGTCTAATGACATGACAAAAATCAGGAGGATTAGCCATGACCTGTGATGTAGTGGATGACCTTGGTGTATTTGATGGTGCCACCAGGCTATAAGCACTCCATACCACTTGCTTGAGCCACTTTCATGACCATTGGAACAAATTGTTTCCATATGTCCATATTGTGGGAAAGTCTTTTCATGTTTGGGGTACACCCCCTCCCAACTCACAGACTGGTTTGTGGCTTGTTGGTTACCCTCAATATAATTTAGTCCATCTGTTGAGATGCTTTAACCTGGGTATGGCAATGACATAGGCTAAAGGTTCTTGTGAGAGTTGAGTGCCAAGTAGACATCAAAAGTGGAAGAGCAGTCCTTGACAAGGACTTGACAATCCCTCACACCAGAGTTGCTAGTCCACTCGAATATCCCAAAAGCCAAACACAATCCCTTCTTGGCCAAAGATAAAAGAGAGAAATGACCATATCTTTTCCCAGATCATTGCACTTTGGAAGCACCAAAAAACCTATATACTCTAAGAGCTAGTTCTGAAAACAGCAACAAGAAAGGCATGAAGCTTAGGATTTTTCCACCAGCGAAGGAGTAGAGTTCAACTTTAGCATAAAGTTAAAAGTGAAAAAAAAATAGGCTGTAAAAAATGAGCAAACAAAACAAAAGAATCTGACCATAAAAAGTTACTATGGTGATGGGGAAGATAAATACAGAAGTTCAGGAGAAAACAATATCAAAGCAGCTACAAGCAAAGTGTCAAAGAAAAATGTGAATTGGTTACAGAAAAAAAAAAGAATTCCTGGAAGAGTTCAAAAAGGATTTTTCAAAATCAAATAAGAAAGGTCAAGTAAAAATTGAGAAAAGAAATAATAACAATGTAAGAAAATAATGAAAAGAGAATCAACAGCTTGGTAAAAGAGGCATAGAAAATGCTGAAGTAAATAACAACTTAAAACCCAGAATTGGCCAAATGGTAAAATAGGCACAAAACCCACTGAAGAGAAGAGCACCTTAAAAAGCATAACTGGACAAATAGAAAAAGTTAGAAAAATTCCCTGAAGAAAATAACTCCTTCAAAGATCAAAATAAAAGAGATACAAAAACTCACTAAAGAAAATAGTTACTTAAAAATTAGAATCGGGTAAGTGGACGCTAATGAGACATCACGAAACAACAAAACAAAAATCAAAAGAATGAAAACATAAAAGAAAATATGGATCTTTGGAAAAACAACTAATTTGGAAAATAAATCAAGAGAAATGATTTAAGAATTATTGGATTACCTGAAAATCATGATTTAAGAAAAAAAGCCTAGAAATTACCAAAGAAAACTGCCCTGATATTCTAAAATCAGAGGGTAAAATAGAAATTGATCATTGATCACCTTCTGAGACTCTAAAATCAAAACTCCTAGGAATATTATAACCAAAATCTAGAGGTATGGAAGTATTGTGTTTTGCCTCAGTGGAGGTAATGTTACTTACATCCTGTACCTCCCCCTCCCCCTCACTCCTGCTCCACCCCACTTCCTGCCAATGAAAACTCCAGTCTCATCAACAGTGTATCTGAAATTGATGTTTTGGGACATCCAACTTCTGTTTTCCTCTCTTGTGGAGTCCTATATGTGTGCCTCAACCTGATCTCCTGTATTGAATTATTGACTAGGTTATGACTCTGCCTCAGGTAAAACTAAGTCCAATACATATGGATTTGGTTTCTTCTGCTGCCATAGTCCAACAAGAGAGGACTCCTCATGCTCAGTAAATAGTCAGTGAATCATTTTTTTTGGTGGACTTTTCTACATATTCACCCACAAAACTACAGTCATGAAATAGACAAGTTTGGTGATAATTAACATGCACACTTGCTTCATGAAGAAAAAGGATTTTGAACAAGATAATACTTCAGTGAACAAGAAGGAATTACTTAGTAATGCCTTATAGATTCTTCCAATAACTTCCAATAACTTAGTCATGGAACAGAAAAGATTTAATGAGGAGTGAACAACCTAGCCTATTATAGCATTTATAAGGAAAAATAAATATGGTGGGAGAAATATCTTAATACCTTCCCCCATTAAAGAAAAGAGAGACCATCCTTGAGATTTGACTGGCTCTGGGGACTAAAAGCTTTGCTTTGATATCATAAACCAGTTATCTGAATACAAAACAGCACTCCAGGTGCTGTCTGATGGATGCTTATCTGTGTGCCATAATATATGAAGAAGATTCCATCAGCTGAATCAATTTGAAGTGTCTTTAGTGCATAGTCTTGTTCAATATTATTATCCTGATGTGGTTAAGTGAATCTCTTTTTGTCAACTATTAGATGATCTATGAGAGTTTCCTTTTGTTCTAATAACCAAAATAAATGACCAGGGAAATGTACTGAATCAGATTCAACGAAGAACGATAAACAAGGAAATATGCCTCTTTTGTTTCTTTCTGTAGTTAAAATTGTTGACCTATTTGTCCAACAAGTATACATATTCCAGTTTTAGGAGGACATTTACATACAAGTATGCCAAGCACAAAAATAAAATATCCAATTATATTAAATATGCTACCATCACTAATTAAAAAAAAAATTGCCATGGCATTAGTGAATGTCATTTTCTTATTTTATTGCAGTACTGTTGCAGTGGAATAGTGATTATTATGGTTCAAATATTCTTATTGATCCTCATCTTAATACTTCAGTTTCTTAGGTGGGCTTATTGGTGTAAATGCTCACCTTCCAAACTGCAAAATAACATAAAAGAATGTATAGGGTTTTTAGTTATTGTTTTGTTTGTTTTTTGTTAGCTCCAAGCCCTTGCCAGAGATTATGTGGCTGACAAAAGTTCAGTGTTACATCTGTCTCTATTTTTCTCTCAGAATGTTTTCTCTTAACTTGACCATTTCTAACTATGTTCATAATAAAACCCCACCAATTAGCACCTTCTAACTAGTGGTTAATACTTTTTAAGGACATAGTAAACATTAAAACAAAGAAATGTTAACAGATACTCTAGGTGGTCAGAGGAAATGTTTTCAGGATCCCTTGACGGAACTCAAGAAGAGAAAAAAAATACAGGACTACTGACTTGGGAACTCTTGTCCAGTGGGAAGTTTCAATATTATTATGTCTGCGTTGTCATAATTTGTACATGATTGCCTGAGGTAGTCTTGGTCTCAAAGTTCTGGCCACTTTCTTTAAGACAGTTGCTTCTGCCTGCATTTCCAGTTTCTGAGTAGTTAAAAGAAATCCTTCTTTCCATTACAAAAATTCCAAACATCTTTCACTGGCTCATCTGGTGCTGTGTTCTCTTTGAGTCAGTTTCCTAGACTCACTGAATTGACTTCTAAAGGTCACCCAAAGTCATGGCCTTCATCCTTTGACTCCTTTACTTTTTCATTTGCTCAAGTGACTCGTTTGCTCCTCAAACAGGTATCACCTGGCCTGGCTGTTTTTTCCCCGCTTCAACACCTAAATATCTGGACCCTTTTTTGGTGATTATATTTGTAAAGGACCAACTTTCTAACATTGTAAAAATGGAAATTAAAGCACAGAGAAATGATGTGATTTTTGAGGGTTGCATAGCAACCCCTTGATTAACTGAGGCCTGACATTTAGCCTTGTAAGTTAAAAGTTTGCTACTTACAAACAACTTGTCTTTACAAATGACCTAACCAGTCATTCTCACACTCGCCTTATCAAACCTGAACTGCTGTCCCTCCCACTGTTATGAAAGCTGTTTTGAAAAATAATACAACAAATCTAAAAAAAAGAAGAAAAAACCCTCAGAACTTTTAGGCAGTCTATAGGATTCAAAATTGGACAAAGACAATTTTATAAATATGTTTCAAGTGTGTTTCTTTCATACAATATGTCCTTGGATTCTTTCCTCTAAACTATTCTGTCTCTCACCCATATGGATGTCTCATCCCAATCACTTTCACAGTTATTATTTTTAAGATCTTTTTCTTTCTATTGTATGATATTTTACTTTCTGTCTTTGCACCACTCTCAAACCCCCCTACACACACAGAGACTTCCCTCCTTTTACAAGGAAAAAAAAATAACTATTTTTTGAAAAGGTACTGGAATTGGCATTAGTTACTTATAATTCAGGGATGTCCTAATCTTTCTTATCCTCATCTAACTCAGAACAAAATTACTGAAGCTGATCTTTTATTCTTTTCTTTTAATCCCTCCTTTATAATCAGCCCTCTATAGTTGAAGTCTCTTGCTGGCTACAATTACCTTTTCAACTCTACCTTCCATCTTAAATCCAGCACCATGTATTAAATCCACCCCCATCCTCTCAAGGGCCCCCTTATGTCCCTGGTGATTTCATATTACAGTGTGTGTGTGTGTGTGTGTGTGTGTGTGTGTGTGTGTAATCTTTCTTCTTCCATTTCAGAGCAATATGATTACAATACTGTATATTTCCCCCCTTGCCCCCATATTTAAATCAGCATAAAATTCCCCCTGGGCACAGAGTTTGTCTTCCTTTTTCATATAAAGTTTCTTATGTTCTTCTCAACTATTTCTCTTTTGAAATTCTCTCGTTTGATGTGTACATAGTACTCTCTGAGAAGCAGCACCTGGATAGTGGATAAAGACCTATCTTTGGAATCAGGAATAACTAGGCTCAAATTCAAACTCTGACACATCTTGGTTGTGTTATGCTGGTCAAGTCATTTCACTTAACCTCTCAGTGCCCTATCCAGACATACTTAATAATATAAATTGTAAAGTAGGAGTATTATTTTGTTCAAAATCCTTTTTCTTATTATATTTCTTATTATTATATTACAAAGACAATTGTACATAGTTGGAACAGTTTACGGGAGTGAAGACTGAAAGAAGATATATAGACATAGACAGCCTACGTATATTACACTTGATGCATGTCTATAATACATATATGTGTATTTGTGTATATATATATATATATATATTCATATATGCATACACATAGGCACGCACACACATATATACATATTCCTGAAACATATTTATAAAGAATTAAAATTAAGGGATGTAATGGAAGCTCTTATGCCTTCAAAAAGTAGTAGTAACAATACCACTCTCAGATATGGTAATTGTAAAATATATCTATCATATAACATAAAAGAAGAAAAATCATATCATGCTGAGAGAAGAAAAAAGGTGAAAAAAGAAAGTTGCATGATAATTTTATTATATATTTAAAAGTAATAGCCAGTTGCACATAATAGATTTTCAGTTTCATGTGCAAACATTTTTATTATTGCTATTCTGTCATGTTATGTAAATGCTTGTTTTATTTCTTTTTTTTTTAAGCAATCGGTGTTAAGTAACTTGCTCAAGGTTACATGGCCAGTTATTTCTGGGTGTGGTGCTAAGTATCTGAGCCCGGATTTGATCCAGGTCATCCCGACACTGGAGCCGGTACTCTTACTTGTTGTGCTACCTGGCCGCCCCTGTTTTATTTCTTAAGTTCAGAACAAAATAAATGAAGCAAAAAATAAAAAGAAAGAAAGACATCATAGGTAATAAAGTAATATTAATACTAAATATGTGTAATAAATGTATAAAATCTAAATGCCTAAGCAAAAAGTTAATTAAATCATATGGAGGAAAAATAGTAAGATGATAAATTTTGAGGACGTGAATGTGGCTATTTCAGACTTATACAAGTAGTTAATATTTATAATTTGCTCTGTTTACAAAGTGCTTTACATAAATTATCTTATTTGATCTTTATACCTATGGAATATAAAGGTTCCTATTTTTTTTTTGCAGAGGAGGAAACTGATTAAATGAAATTAAATGATTTGCCTAATTTTATATATCCAGTAAGTATCCCAGGCAACATTTGAACTCAGCTGTTTCTGACTCTAAATCCAGCAAAGCTCTTTCCACTGTGTCACAAAAATATAAATAAGGATAGGAATCGAATTTTAGAGGAATTAGACATAATAGCATGTTAGAGAAAACTAAATAGAAATCTTAAAGCATATACATATTTATCAGCTTTGCATGGCCACTATTGACCATATTAAAATGAAATAAACAGATACAGAAAAGTAGAAATATTAAAAACATCCTTTGCTGATTATAGAGCAATAAATTCTTAATCAATATTAGTATGACCCTTGGCAAGTCATTTAACCTCTGTTTGACTCAATTTCCAAGTCACTGAAATGGGAATAATAGTACTTTCCTTGAAGGATTGCTGTGAAGTTCAAATAAGATAATTTTTGTAAAGCACTTAGCATGGTGCCTGGGAGATAGTAGGTGCTATGTAATATTATTAATTATTATAGTATAGTATAACATAACATATATTATACATAACATAATATATAATATAAACATGTTATGATATATTGTATTATAATTATTAATAATAATTAATATTATGTCCTCTTAATTAGGGCATTCCACGTGCACTAATTCCATCTTTTTAAAACTTGAATTATATACATATGCATATATATAATATATATTTCGGCTGATGTTTAGATGTACTTCAATGCTATAAATGGTTCCTTAAATGGCTTGTAAAGTTATCCTTTTAAAAATGTTTAACATAGTCCCTAGGTATGATTTAAACCATTGAAGAAACTGTCCCCTCGTACAAAATACATTTCAAATTAAGTATAAGGGCCTCACCCCCAATGTCCAAAACTCTGATTTTATAATTCTAACAAGTGAAATAATATTTGGAAAGTGCTTGACATAATTGTTGTGTAGTCATTTTTCAGTCCTGTCTGACTCTTTGTGACCCCTTTGGGGTTTTCTTGGCAAAGATACTGGAGTAGTTTGCCAATTCCTTCTCCAGTCATTTTACAGATGAGAAAACTGTGACAAACAGAATTAAGTGACTTGCCCAAGGCTACACAGCTAGTTAAGTGTCTGAGGCTGGATTTGAACTCAGGAGGATGAATCTTTCTAACTCTAGGCTTGGTACTGTATTCACTGTGCCACTGAGCTGCCTTGCCTGGCACATATTAGGCATTTAATAAATGTTTATTCCATTCCATTCTATCAGTATTTCCCCAAGTCAATAGGTCTATATATCCCTTTTAAATTGCTATGTAGTCCCTGTTTGAAAATAGACTTTTCAGCTCATTTTCAGTCAGTGTAAAACAGAAGCAGGAACAGTTGGTAAGAAAGGAAAAGAAACATCAAAAAGGAAGCCTTTTCATATGGCATTTTAAAGCTGAAAACCTGCCAATAATTATTTTTTCCAACACCAGAAATCACAAAACACTGCATCTTGGAATAATCAGACATTAAGAAACATGCCACATGCTGCAAATTCAGAGGAAAAGACTCACACATATAGGTCTTAGGTGGCCTTTATTGGGGGTTATGGAGCCTGTGATATTTATATGTTATGATCTTCCATTTTCTCTCATATCTCATCCTACAAACTGTTATTTCCCTATTTATACTCTACTGTAATGTAAGATGAGGGCATTCTATCCTGACCAGAAATCGGTCAAACTGTCCTTTGAGTAAGTCTTCTAGACCATTTACATGATAACCAAAAGCACTTTTGGTGTTATGATAAAAGAGCTGTTTAGTGTAGGGATGAAGTTATAGTGGGTATTATATTGAGTTAGAGACTTTTAATGGTTTTCTTTTCTGGAAGTTCCCCAATTAAAGTGAACACATAAGTGATTATTATCACTCAGTCAATATTTATTTAGTGCCTACTATGTTACAAGCACTGTATTAAGCACTGGGGATGCAAAAAGAGGCAAAAGACAGTCCCTTTTCTTAATGAGTTTATAATATAAGGGTGATGATGATGATGTTGATGATGATGATGATGATGATGATGATGATAATGATAGTCACGGTTTCAGCTGCATCTGACTCTCCATGACCCCATTTGTGTTTTCCTTGGCAAAGAAACTGCAGTTGTTTACCATTTCCTTTTCCAACTCATTTCCCAGATAAAGAACTGAGGCAAACAGGGCTAAGTGGCTTTCCCAGGGTCACACAGCTAGTGTTTGAAATAGCATTTGAACTCAGGTCCTCCTGATTCCATCCATTTCTCCATGACATTTATATAGTACCCTAATGTATGCAAAGTACTTCGTACATTATTATCTCATTTTATCCTCAAGACAATCCTGGCAGGGAGATGCTATTATTATCATAGTTTTACGGATGAGAAAACTGAGGCAGGCAAAGGTTAAGTCACTTGTCCAAGGACTTTTAGCAATTAAGTATCTGAGGCCAGATTTGGACTCACATATGATTGACTCCAAGTCTAATGGGGTAAAAACATACTACTTCCATTCCCAGATAGACCAATAAAAAAAGAAAAAAAAAACTGGGAATGATAAAGAGATAAACCATGTGAAAGCAGTAGACCTTACCTTGCAGTATTTTTTTCCCGTTTCATCAACAGGTTTTGACACGGGCATCATTGTTTTGTCAGCAGTAGCAGCAGTGTCTCTATTGTGCAGATCTACAGGGATGTGTGATTATTGAAAGCCTGCTCTCGTTTGCTCATTGAGATCCCCATCAACAGGATGTCAGTCCTTGGGGAAATGAAACATTTTTTGCTCCTAATTCTGTAGCTGAACAGAGTGTACGTGTCCAACTAAAGACAGATGAATAATGTCTCGAGTTAATGTGCATGTATTTCTACACATTTCACACAATGATAAGAGAACTTGGCCTCTACTTTAGCACAAAAAAACTGTCCAGCTGTCTAAATATGGCCCTTTTATGTCTTCAAAAAGAGTATTTTTTGGTATAGCTGTCATTTACCATCTCACACTTTCTCCTTTATTTCTATTCCTTGGACCCAATGGGTGGAGCATTTTTTTCTCTAATAAACCGAAAGTTGTTTGAACACTGGGTCATGCACACAAACACAGACTACATATTAACAGCTATGAGAGCACAAAATCCTGCTGCTGAAAAAGTCTTCTCATTTCAGCTGTCACTCAGTGGATAAAAAGTCTCACCAGCTGTCTGATTTGTTTTTAAGGCTCTCAGTCACTACAAAGCTCATACAGAGAAAAGAGAGTGTGATTATAAAAAAATAAATAAATTTAATTATTAGAACCTTCTGCTGTAATAGAGGCATTTGTTTTAGAATCAGCAAATTTGTAAAGTTTTGAGGTGATGGGGAGGGCGGTATTGTTCTATGAAGAGGGAATCTATAACAAAAATGGAATTTTTATAGGATTTATGTTCAAGTACAAGTGTCTTTGTGCCCTTTTAATCCAGATGTCAAATAATCCTGAGGAATTACTTGCATAAAAACAGTGAATTGGGATCCTTTACCATGGTTTACAGGATCACAGATTTAGAAATGTAAGAGACTTTATATGTCATCCCAAAAAGGTGGGCTTTCTCCTTGCCCAGGCCAACCCCTCTACATGTTTATTGATATCATCTCTTTCTTCTCCTGCAGATTCTCAATATTGCCTCCTTCCTTGAAGCTTCAACCTCTCCCTATTAACTGTTTCTTTCCCTACTGCCTTCAAATATGCCCAATCCTCCTCCACTATCCTACAAACCATACAATAGAAACACACACACACACACACACACACACACACCTAACCCCTCAAGCTGTTATGCTTTATATCCTTTCCTTTATCAGCCAAACTGAAACACTATCTATATGCCTCTATTTTCCTTTCTTCTCAGTTAACCCTCATCCCTTTGCAATGTGGCTACAAATATTCAACTGACATTATTCTTTCCAAAATTGCCAGTGATTTCTTACATGCCAATTCTGTTCATCTTAATACATCCTTCTTGACCAATTTGCTGGATTTGGTTCTACTGAGTACCCTTTCCTCCCAGATGCTCTGACTTCTGGGGGGGGGGGGTTGTGACATTACTGTCTCCTGTCTTTCAATCTCCTTTGTTGCTTCATTATCCATATTACACCATCTAGCTGTGAGTGTTCCCTGAGGATCCTAGGCTGGCTTTTCTTCTGCCTCTATTCTCTCTCATCAAAACTCCATTAGCTCTCATGGGCTTAACTATCATTTCTTTTTTGGAGGGCAATTGGGGTTAAGTGACTTGCCCAAGGTCACACAGCTAGCTTTTGTGCTAAGTGTCTGAGGTTGGATTTTAACTCAGGGACTCCTGACTCCAGGGCCGGTGCTCTATTCACTTCGCCACCTAGCGGCCTCTTAACTATCATTTCTAAACAGATGACTCCCAGACCTCTATATTTAGAGATAATTTCTTCTCCAAGCTTCAGTCCTTAATTGTTTATTGGACATTTCAAACTTAAGATCCCTGTAACATCTTAAATGGAACATGATTAAATCTGAACTCATTATCTTGCCCCCTAAACCATCCCCTTCAAAAATTCCCAATTTCTTTGGAAGGTAGCACCATTCCTCCAGTATTTCAGCTTTATAATCTCACCATTATTCTGGATTCCTCACTCCTCCTCTCTCCACACATCCAATCAGTTGTTAAATCTTACCATATCTACCTTTACAACATTAAAAAAAATCTGACTCTCTCTACTCATCTGGATTACTTCAACAGCTTCCTAATTAGTCTCCTTGCCTATACACTGTGCCAAAGACTCCCCTCCTCAGCCAAATCCTGTAACTTCCTATTGGCTCTAGAACAAAATATATATTTTTCTGTTTAGCTTTTAAAGATCTACACAATTTGAACCCTACCTCATTTTTCAGCCTCAGGCACTACTCCTCTTACTACACTTTATGATCCAGTCAAAAATTGCTCTCTCTGGGGCGGCCAGGTAGCACAGAGAGTAAGAGCACCGGTCCCAGTGTCGAGATGAGCTGGAGGTCGAATCCGGGCTCAGACACTTAGCACCCACCCAGAAACACCTGGCTGTGTAACCTTGAGCAAGTTACTTAACCCCAATTTCTTTAAAAAAATGTTCTCTCTGTTCTGCATATATGACACTCCATTTGTTTTTGTCTCTATGCCTTTGAACTGGCCATAATCCATGCCTAGAACACCCTCCCTCCTAAACTATACCTTTTAGGGTACCTGTTTTACTTTAGGATACAACTCAGCCATTTGCCTGAATTCTTTTCTCATTTCTTCTACTGCTGATGCACTCCTTCCCAAACTTCTTTGGATTTAACTTCATTATATGTTTCTCATATCATTTTTTTTATTTCCTCTTTCATCTACTCTGCATTCCAGTCAAACTGGATTATTTATGTTCTTCCATCCACAACCTATTTTCTTTCATAACCAAGCTATCCCTCAGGCCTGGAGTGTCCCTCTCCTTTTCCTCTCCTCATTTACATCTATTAAAATCACTTTATAATTCTGGTCTAAATGTTAAGCCTCATCTACTACCATCACTCCAACTCAAGCCCATATAAAAAGTGCCATCATTGACCCTTTCTAAGATGTCACTGAAGGGACATTTTTCTAATTAACCTTTCTTATTGGTATAATTGGTAAAATTTGTCTATACATCTTAATTCCAAACTTTGTTGTTTGAGAAACTTTTTAATTTAAAAATGTAAATAGAATTTTATTTTCAATTACATTTAAAGGTAGTATACAACAATATTTTTTGTAAGATTTTGAGTTCCAAATTTTTTCCTTTCTCTCCCTCTTCCCCAAGACTGCAGGCAATCTGATATAGTTTATATATGTGCAATAATGTTATACATATTTTTAAATTAGTTATGTTGTGAAAGAAGAAACAGAATAAAAGGCACCCCACACACACACAGATACACACAAAAGAAAGTGAAAATAGTATGTTTACAACTGCATTCAGACTCCATCAGTTCTTTCTTTGGATGTGGATAACATTTTCCACCATAAGTCTTTTGGAATTGTCTTGGATCTTTGTATTACACAGAAGAGTTGAGTCTATCGTACTTGACTATAGCACAATGTTGCCATTACTCATTCCACACTTTGAAATTGGTGCCCTATGGTAGTCTTTTATCCACTAAATCAGTGTAATTGGGTTTTAACTGATTTCTCCAGGAAAGACATTTTTAAATTCTAACTAGGAATCCTGGTGTTTGGGGTCATAGAGAGATTGTGTTCTTTTTTGCACTGAGAGAATTTTGAGAAATGGGTATGAAAGTCGATGGAGAGAAAAACTTTGATATCGTTGGGAGGTGTGGATTAGTCAGTTATGGGAGACAAAGAGATAGAACCTAGAGGGAGAATATCTTACAGCAGAAGCATTAATGACAATGAGATTGTTATGGAATCCTATCAGGCACCCTGTGGTGCAAATTACAGAACTAAGGACAAAGTATAGGAAGCTGGCCTCAATGGCTAAGCATCTGTTTAATGAAACAAGGAATTTGTAACTGTTCCTTTATGGACTGGGGATAAAACCTGCAAAAGATTTTACTCCCTCCAATTTTCTCTACCTAGTACCTATTGCTAGCAGATGTTTGACACAAATTTTTTGGCTGTTTCTTTAAGCCATTTCTAATTGCTGATTTTGTTTCATATAAACATCTACAATCAGTAATAACTTCTATATGATGCCGCTATATGTATGTTAATCTCATGCCATAGAGGGCCAATAGAAAGCCCTGGTGGACAGGCGGAAATAAAAAAGATTTAACCAGGTCAGAGATCTAAATCTTAGTCCAAAATGCTAGGATACATAGCTAGGTCCTCCACAAACTGTGAATGTAATAGAATCATAGGGTGATGATTTTTATTAATAATCTTTATTTATAAGACCCCAAAATAGAGAGGCAGAGACCCAAGTGAACTAAAACTTTGTGCCTTAGGCTAGAAAGTGAGCTATTGTATTTATAACCAGGTTGGTTCAAACATTCTTGCCTCAGGAAAAATCTTCTCTTACAGACTCACTTTAGAGTTAATTTTCTCCTCCCCACACTCCAGCACGAGATAGGAAAAAAATGTTTAAGACTAGAAAAAATGCCCTCAGCTTACAACAGCTACTTTCCCTTGAAAATATCCACATGCCCATATCTTCAAAGGAACTTTCAATCAATCTGAACATCTCTCCTTGTCCTTCCTCCTCTTTTAATTAATTTCCACAACCTTACCCTGTCCCACACTCTCCAAATGAACTGCCTCACATTCTCTCTTCTTTTTGTCTTTTATACTCTCACCAATTCTGTCCCATGTTTCACTAACATTGGAACACAGAAGCCACACATGCCCTTGACTAAAGCCAAGGCTACCTGTGCTTCAGTGAAATTTTCAGTTGGTAAAGTTCACTTAATGTTGAAGCTACATATACTTGGCCACAATTAAGACAGGGAAACTACACACAGGACAGGTAAGTCCTCTTTCTATTGGTAAAATATATTAAACTTGTAATACATCATGGTTTGGAGTCATGTTGAAAGGAGATTTAAAGGATTTTTCAAAAGCAAAGTATAGGGGCGGCCAGGTGGCTCCGCGAGTAAGAGCACCGGCTCCAGTGTCGGGCTCAGATACTCAGCACCACACCCAGAAATAACTGGCTGTGTAACCTTGAGCAAGTTACTTAACCCTGATTGCTTAAAAAAAAAAAGAAAAAAAAAGAAAAGTATAGATGATGTGTGAATTGAACCGTTCTTCAGTTAGATCAGATCTTTGTCCATTGGTTGATTTAGTTGAAAGAAAAAAGATTGGGTGATTGGGTTGGGTATTGGTAAAAATCTTCACTTTCATCCTAGGGTAGTTGCATTATTCTAAATGTCCCCCCAACTCCATCTGCATACCATGCAAAGTCTCCCCCTCCCACACACACACACTTATGGATATTGAAACTATCGCCATGATTTAATTGGTTCAGGGCACCAAAACTTAGGCTATTTTTGAAGATGCCTGGCTACAAACCAGGCAGGACCTACAAGGCTAGAGCTCTTCTCTGGAGCTTGGAATTATAGATTAACAGTATGAATCACACTGGGAATTTTTACTCATTTTGGTACAATGTTTTATTTATACTCATATCACTTTCCTGTTCTGAATGACCTTCATTTTCCATGACTAGGTAAACCTCTTGTTAAATGTTAGATGAATTTTGAGTGTCTCATTTCATTCTATCTCAAAGTAAGCAATGTGGTACAATGACTAGAATTCTGGGCTTCAATCCAGGAATATCTTAGTTCAAATCCTGCTTCAAATACTTACTAGCTGTGTGACCCTGACCAAGTCCTTAATGTCTTTCAGCCTCAGTTTCCTCATCTGTAAAATGTTGGATGATAATAGCATCTATACACCAAGACTCTTGTAAGGATTAGATGAAATATTTAAAGTGCATTATTAACCTTGGATATAATTTTATTTGGGACCTGTGATATCAGGAAACTAGCCTAAGGGCTAGCTGATGACAAATCCTTCTATAGAAATTTTTTCAGCTATAACCAAATCTACAAATAATGTTGTGGTGAACCCACCTATGCAGGAAATGACCTTTACTGAAACCTTAGGATATTGGTTCTTGAAGCCAATGGATCTCACTGAGAAGTTCATGAAGAATGAGCCCTTTCCTAGATGTGAACAACAAAATTGCATGTACTAATCAGGACAGATATGTCATGGAGGAAGATCAGAAGCATACAGACTAATAGTGACTGAACACTCAGTCACTCCAAAATCAGATGCATGACGGTAATCTTGTGGGCATCTCTTGGTGATGTTGCTGCAATTCAGAAATATGTAGTCATCTGAATTAAAACCTTTGAATTTCCACATTAAAAATATTTTCAAAAGACTATTTCTGTTTTTTTTTCATCTGTATAGTTTGCAATACTCTTATATTGCAAGTAGATATGTGTGGAGTAGACATGCTTTTGTAGGAGATATAGCACTATCTCTGCAAACAGGTGGATTGTATGGACAGTGTACTGTCTTTTTATTGAGACCTTAAAGATGATTGGAGCTAGGTTTCTGAAGAATTAGAAAGGAATGATGCTTGTACACTTAAAACGAATTGGTCTGACTCAGCTTCCAGGAGATCAAAACAATAATTCTAGATTTATATTTCTAACAGAAGGCAAATCTAGTGGACATTACTAGTTTTCTGAGCATAATGGGGGTTATAAATTTGTCTTCACAACAATAAATGTGCTTTCAAAGTATGTCTGGGCAATGCTTGTGAAACACAAATCACAGCAATAATTTGTATTTTTAATGTAGTGTTGACTTGTCTAGGGTTCCTCAAAAACTACAGGCCAATGAAGGATTAAAAAAAATAACTTTGTCCAGAAACTTTGAAATTGATATGGCATCTATTATTTTGTCATGAATGGTAAGGAAAAAGTGGTTAAGTAATTCATCCTGTACCTTGCAATCAAAGATGTGTCATTAAGCTCATGTGACTGTACATTTCTACATATTGCCAAGTTTAACAACTTATCTTCTAGTCAGAACATGTCTTTACTAGATGATCTATAAGTAGCCTATATCTTTCCTGCAAATTCTTTAGACGTTTAGAAAATTGTTTGTTGTGAAAGTCTAAAAGGAAAAAAAATGACAGCCTGATCTATGTAGAAAGTGACCATGTAAGGGTATCTAAGATAAAGGAAAATTTGAAAAGCAGTTATGGGTAGACTTTTATAGGTGAAATATTTACAGTGATAAATATGATTACTAGGGGACAGTAAGTACTTTTCACACAGAAGAAATGGATAATAAATCTGAAAAAAGAGATTCTGGTTGCAGAATAGAAAAAGAAATCCTCCAGACTGGATTGAGAATGGATCAAGTGTTCTAGTCAAAGGAATAGAGGTGATCTAAAAAAACAAAAATAAATAAAAAACCAAGACCCTAAAAAACCCCCAAAACTAAGAATTAGACCAAGGTGTCAGACCTCTAGGTCTTCTTGCATTTCAGACATTCTTTGAGACATGGATTAAGTGGCTTTTGTGTAACAGAATGCATGTAGCGTTACCTTGTCCCGTACAATCTTTTCCAATTCCACTTAGTTAACATTTTGCCATGAAGCTGCAAGGATCATGGGTGCTAGGACTAATGAAGATGCTTATTATTCCAGAACATGTGTGATAGGATGCAATATTTTTTAGGTTCCCTGCCAAATAAGCCAGGCTAAAAGCAGGGAACCTGGACCCACCTATTGATTAGTTCAAAGGACAAGAACCTGAGCTGCTGGCAAAACTTCATTTTTTTTCTTTCATCTTCTGAACATCTTTATCCTCTCTCTCTTTTTAAAAAATTAATTTGTTTGTTTCCTTTTAGTTTACAGGATTCAATTCCACAATTCCTTGAGTTTCACATTTTGTCCCCCTCCTTCCCCTCCCCATCATGGCGTCATATAGTCAAGTATAGGATCTGTAAATACTTTCACATTATACATTAGTCAGGTTATAAAGATGGGTTGTACCAGATGGAAAGAAAAATGATAAAGAGGACATAAAACCAAATAAGAGAAGGAAAAAGATCAGGTATTTTGCTTCCATCAGGATATAAACTCAGTTCTTTCTAGTTCTTTCTCTGGATGCACATATTTCTCTCCATCATGAGTCTTTTGGGATTGACTTATATCATTGCATTGCTGAGAAGAGTCCAGTCTATCAAAGTTGGTCATCACACATACATTGTGTCTGTAATTTTGTACAAATTTCTCCTGGTTCTACTCTTCTCACTCAGCATCAGTTTGTATAAGCCTCTCCAGGTAAATATGAAGACAGTCTGCTCCTCGTTTCTTATAGCACAATAGTATTCCATAACATGCATATACCACAACTTGTTCAGCCATTCCCCAATTGATGGGCACCCCCTTAATTTCCAATTCTTTGCCACCACAAAAAGAGCTGCTATAAACATTTTTGTACATATGGGTCTTCCTCCCACTTCTATGATCTCTTTGGTATATAATCCTAGGAGTGGTATTGCTGGGTCAAAGGGCATGAAAGTATTTATATCCCTTTGGGCATAATTCCATATTGCTCTCCAGAAAAGCTGGATCAGTTCACAACTCCACCAGCAATGCATTAGTGTTCCAATTTGCCCACATCCTCTCCAGCATTTCCATTTTCCTATTTTGTCATCCTAGCCAATCTGACTGAGATGTTGTACCTCAGAGTTGTTTTGATTTGCATTTCTCTAATCAATAGTGATTTTGAGCATTTCTTCATGTGCTTATAGATATATTTCATTTCTTTGAAAATGCTGGCAAAACTTCTTGTTCAGTAACAGCATCGAAAGGCCGGTTCAAAAGGAATTACCATGGCTATGACTTTGCAGATGTTCTATGTGTGAATCAACACACCATTCTTCTTCAACATATTTTCCTGAATAGATGCATTTCTGTTTAGAGACATGCAGGCTGCCTCTAAAAGAACCAATTCTTTCTCTTTGCTACATATCCTTTCAGTGCTATTAAGGACCCTTTTTTGTTAAATTGTAGATGGGCTATGAGAGTTACATTTCATTTTAGCCTCGAACATAAATGAATAGCCTTTTCTGAGTCAGACGCAGCCGACGACATTTGGTATAGATGGCAAGTTTGAATCAGAGTGTCTTTAAGGGACTGTCTCAGAAGTTCTCTTGTGGGTGTTTTGGCATTGGTGTTCCTGGCCATGCTCTTCCTCACTGTCAACATTTTACATTGAGAGATTTATTGTGAAATACTCCTAGCTTCACCCACCAGAAGGAAAACCCAGACATAATCCTTCTGAATGGGGGTGGAGGGCGGATGAAGACTGAAATTTCCAGAATGAATTGTCCTCCATTTTTGGTCATTCTTCTGACTACTTCACTACTATGAGGTGTGTGTGTGTGTGTGGGGGGAGACCATCACATTGCTTGTTGATTATCTTTTGTGGTAGATAGCTTTGTGGATTTAATTTAATTTATTTCTTTTTCTTTTTCTTTCTCTAAGTTCCTCCTTCAGGCTTTTCATATCCTGAAATTGAGTTTATATATTATTGGCTCTCAGGCCCCATTTTTATTAGAAGAAGGATAAGAATAAAAAATTATTACATACTGACTATATCCCTGTCCCTTTGCTGAGCACTTGATAAATATTTGATCCTCAGAACAACCTTGGGAGTTAAGTGCTATTGTGTACCTCATTTTATATTAAAGGAAATGGATGTAGGCAAAAGTTAATTGACTTGCCCAGGGTCACACAGATAGTAAATGTCTGAAGTCTGATTTGAAGTCAGGTCTTCCTGACTCCAGGCCTGTAACTCTATCTCCTATGGTGCTTAGAAGATGTATAAAAAAGAGATCCTTAGAATTAGGGTGGATCACAGTGGTGATTTTGCTCAATGGTTCCCTCTGGTGGTGAGGCACTGGGCACATTTTCAAAATTTTCCCTTAGTGTTAGACCAAGAGATTAGAAACCAGAGGTTCAGCTTCACATAGCAGAAAACTTCCAGGTCCTCCAGGTCATTTCAATGGCCCTTTATGGCTGGAAGGTGATGTGTTTATCAAACTTTTTTGTTTATGTTTTTTATTTTTTTAATAAACACCAACCAATCACAATTAAAAGGGGAATTTCACCTTCCCATGTGGAGAACTGTTTTAGTTTTGGCTGAAAATATATCATTAGAAGCAATGGACAATCTCAATCAATTAACATGCACTTATTACACACCTGCTCTGCACCAGACAGTATGTACTGGGCACTGTCCTAGGCACTGAGGGTACAAATTTAAGAGTGAAACCATTCCTAAAGGCAAGGAATTTACTCTATAATAGAAAAGAAGACAGGAAGTACCTATATAGGTACACACAAAAATATAAAAGCAAATAAGTAGTTAAATACGTAGGAGTTTGGGAGAGGGAGCACTAGTGATTGAGAAGACTTTTGTAAAGGGTAATGCTTAAGTTACCTCTAGAAGAAAGAGAAAGAGGAGTTTATTCCAGCCCATGGGACAAGTAGTGGAAAAGTTGGGAGAAAGATTGTTTTGAAAAGACTGATTTTAGACAGTGACATGACCCAAGGCCATAGGGGAGCCTAGTTCTCTCACATCTACTCCAGTAAAAATCTAAAAATGGCCCCATATGGAAAAATGACAGAAAATACCAAGGTAAACAACAGAAACCACAATCAATGACCCAAAGACTGCCCCCAAAAGGCACCTAGAAGCCTGTGGATATTGGGAAAGGGATGCCATTAGGGAAACCAGAAGTGGCAGAGGTAAATCTGCAAAAAAGTCTGCAAATAAAGCAAAAAGGCTAGGAGAGAGAAGCCTGCAGTTGTTTGGTGGGAACATATTAGAGACACTTCAAACTGGCAGCATTCTGAGTAGGACATTTCAAGGGAGGAGGATATTCATGGCATTCTGAGGGAACATGCTAGGAACTGGAGTTTGGAGTATTCTGAAATCCACAACACTGATTATGGTGATTCTGGAAACTGGAGATAGGGTGTATGTCATCACAGGTCTGGAAGGGTCCGTCATGGGCTATGGTGATCAGGTTTTGAGTTTTATGAATGTGGGTGGATAAAACAGTTTTTATTTTCCCTCTCACCCTTCAAGGCCCATCCTCAGCTGAATGCCTCCCTTCTCAAACCTCTTGTAACAATTTGGATCCTTTTCTGCCTTATGTTACTATCTGTATACACATACAATTGTACAATCCCTTCCCAGAGCCTGTACCTCAAGGACTCAAGGAGAGCTCAAGGGAGCTCCCGGAGCCCATACCTCATCAGATTCTCAACTCCTCTAGATGAGGGGCTCTGTCCCATTTTATCTTTAGATCCCCAGCATCCTTGAATAGGAGTCCCTTGAACACTTCTCCTAGGCAGCACAATGACTGGTAATGCTGCATTTGCCATTAGAAAGTCAGAGTTTGAATCCTGGCCCTGTTACTTATTAGCTAGGTAGCCTTCTTCAAGTTACTTTGTTATCAGTAGGGGAAAAGCTCTACACTTAATCTGGACTGACAGAAGACAGATCGGTAGCAAATTGTTTGGACAGTATTGAGGCAAAATGTATAAATGCTTACTCAGGAGTCCTGCTTTATGTTGGTGGTTTTAAGTTTTAACCTCCCGTGAGAGGACAGCAGCAATTATACGTTAGTATATTCTGGTTTTAGTCTATCTGTCAACATATACTCATAGGTCTTGTGTATTGAGCATTTCTTTTGTGTAGAGGAAATAGTAACTGTTCCATACTGAAAGCAGATTTTCCACTAAATATCTTTTTTCTCCTGTATTTGAAGAGATATTGGCATGACTCAAACCCAACTTTAAGAAAAACTCTAGGTTTGGGGCATAAAGAGCCAAAGAGTGTGAGAAACTAAGCCTATTCCTTCCTATTTAGTGCCAGGGAGCTTCAGCCCTTGAGACCTAGCAGATCTTTTCAATTATTAGATATGTAAAGCACCTTAAAAATCTTCAAATAATCAATCAACAAGCATTACTAAGAGCCTACTATGCTGCAACCACTGCAGTAAATCCCTTTACAAATATCTCATTTAATCCTCACAATAACTCACTAAGGTAGGTGCTGTTATTATATCCCTTTTATAGTTGAGGAAACAGAGGTGGACAGATGTTAACTGCTTTGCCCAGTTAGTAAGTATCTGAGGCCAAGTTTGAACTCTAGTCTTCCTGATTCCAGGCCCATATATAAATATAAACAATATATTACAAAATAAATGCAAGGCAATGTTGAGCAAAAGAGAGTAGCATTTAGAAGGTTCAGGAAAAGCTTAATATAGAATGTGGCACTTGAGCTAAGTTTTGAAAGAAACAAGATTCTAACAAACAGAGATGATTTGCAGGCAGGGAGTGCTTCCCTTGCAAAAGTATGGAGGTAGGAAATGGAGTATGGTATATGAATAACAGAAATAGAATAGATTTTGGTGGAAATGGAATAACATACAATAAAACTTTGAAAGAAGGTTGGGACCAGCTTGTGAAGGATTATAAAAGCCAAACAGAAGAGTTTATATTTGATTATGAAGGCAATAGGGAGTCTTGATGTGCTTTGTAAATATTGGCTACTATTGTTATTATTGTTAGACTAGGGACGGGACTTATGTTTTCATTGGAATAGGTAACTCCTTCTGCCAATGCAGGTCAGTACCTTCCTTGCAACTTCTAGTCTTAGTTATAAAGCACATGGAGAGATTCAGTGACCTACCCAGGGTCCCAAAGCCAGTTTGTCAAAGCACAGATGATGCATGAATTGAAGGATTATTCAATTAAATCTGACCTTTGACTATTTGTTGATGCAGTTGAAAGAAAGATTGGGTGGATTGGGGGATGCGGGTGGAGTCAAGATGGTGGAGAAAAGAGAGTGACTCACAAGAGTCCTCCCCAAAAACCTCCAAACAACTTTAAATAATGCCATAAAATGATTCCTGGAGGAGCAGAAGCCACAAAAGGATAGGGTAAAATAATTTTCCAGCCAAACACATCTTGGAAGGTCAGTAGGAAGGATCTGTCACACAGGGATGAGAGTGGAGCATAGTACAGCACTGGTTGTACCAACACAGAACAGGCCCCAGTCAAGCAGAAGAAAACCTTGGCAGTCACTGAATCAGCAGCAGCAGCAGCAGCAGCTGCTACTTCCAGAGCTCTCAGCTCACAGATGGTGAGAGGTTTTGAACAACTGCCCAGGAGATTACAGGGCTGTCTTTGGTAGCACTGAGACAGGGCTCTGTTGCTTTGCCCATACTCAGATGTGGGTGGCAGTCCTGGCTGGCTGTGCCAGGGTGAGGAGGAGCATTACTGCATAAGAGATTGTGGCCACAGTGGATCAGGGACTCTTGTCACAGTTCCAGGGCCCAAAAGTGTTCTTGTGGGTGCTCACAGACTGGAACACAGGCCAGGAGAGTAGTAAACACACCTCTCCCTATATCATACTACCTTGAAAGAACTGAAAACTTATAGATCCTTAGAAGCATCTCTGAAAACAGCTGCACAGAACCCCTGAAACTTGGGACCACCACCCTGGAAACAGAGTCCTATGTTAGCAAAGAGTTAAAAGTCAAATGATAGTCTGGGAAAATGAACAAACAACAGAAAAAAAATTCTAACAATAGAAAGTTTCTGTGATGACAAGGAAGACCAAACCACACACTCAGAAGATAACAGAATCAAAACTCCTACACCCAAAGCCTTTGAGAAAAATATGCATTGATCTTAGGCCATGGAAGAGCTGAAATTTTTTTTTTTGAAAATCAAGTGAGAGATGTAGTGGGAAAAATGGGAAGAGAAATTACAGTGATGCAAGGAAATCATTAAAAAAAAGTCAACAGCTTGGTAAAGGAGTTAGAAAAAAAAATAAATAATGAAGAAAATAACACCTTGAAAAATAGCCTAGGCCAAATGGTAAAAGAGGCCCAGAAAATCAATGAGGAGAAGAGTGCCTTAAAAGAAAAAAAATGGAAAAGTGGAAAAAGAGGCAGAAAAATTTACTGAAGAAAAAAAAATACTCCTTGCAAAGTAGAATTGACCAAATGGCAAAGGAGGTACAAAAGGGCACTGATGAAAATGATTCCCTAAAAGTTATAATTGAGGAAATGGAAGCTAATAACTTTATGAGAAATCAAGAAACAAATAAAACCAAAAGAATAAAAAAATAAGAAATATTTTACTGGAAAAACAACTGACCTGGAAAATACATCCAGGAGAAATAATTGAAAAATTATTGCACTATTTGAAAGCCATGAAGAAAACAGTAGAGACTAAATATCATATTTTGAGAAATTATCAAGGAAAATGTCCCTGATATTCTAGAACTAGTGGGTAAAATAGGGATTGAAAGAATCCATTGACCACTTTCTTAAGGAATCCAAAAATGAAAACTCCCAGGAATATTATTGCCAAATTCCAGAGCTCTCAGGTCAAAGAGAAACTATTGCAAGCAGCCAGAAAGAAACAATTCAATTGTCAGGATAATATAAGATTTAGCAGCGTTTACATTAAAGGATCAGAGGGCTCAGAATATGACATGCTGGAGGGTAAAGGAGGTAGGATTACAACCAAGGCACACCTATCCAGCAAAACTGAGTATAATTCTTCAGGGGGAAAATTGATATTCAAAGAAATAGAGGACTTTCAAGCATCTATGATGAAAGGATCAGAGATGAATAGAAAAAATTAACTTTCTAATACATGACTCAATAGAAGCATTAAACAGTAAACAAGAATGGGAAATCATAAGGGCCTTTTTAAGGTTAAACTGTTTACATTCCCCCATGGGAAGATGCTACTTGTAACTGATAAAAATTTTCTCATTATTAGGGCAGTTAGAGGGAGTATACAGAGACAGAGGACCCAGGTGTGAATTGAATATGAAGTGATGAAATCTAAAAATAATAAAGAAATAGAATTAAGGGGTGAGAAAGGAATGTACTGGGAGAAAGGGAAAGGGAGAGGCAGAATGAGGTAAATATTTGACATAAACAGATGGAAGAAAAACCTTTTATAGTGGTGGGGAAGCTGGGGGAGGTGGGTCAGAGTGAGTGAACCAGACTCTTATCAGAATTGACTCAACAAGGGAATATCATACACAATGAGTTTGGTAGAGAAATCTATCTTACCCTAAGGAAATTTAGGAGGGGAAGGGGATAAAAGAAGGAGGGGGGTGATGGAAGGGAGGGAAGATTGAAGAAGTTTGTAGTGAGAACTTTGAGGAGGGACACGGTAAAAAGAGAGAGAAAAGAATAAATGGCAGTGGGATGGAAATAGGATGGAGGGAAACAGTCCAATAGCAATTGCGAAAAAAGGTTGAGACAGGTTTTTGGTGGCAAAGAATTGGAAAACAAAGGTATGCTCATCAATTGGGGAGTGGCTGAACAACTTGTGCTATGTGATTGTGATGGAAAACTATTGTGATATGAGAAATGGTGAGCAGGATGTTCTGAGAAAAACCTGGAAAGACTTACATGGGCTGTGAAATAGAGTGAAATAAAAGGAGTAGCAATATTGTAAGATGATCATCCATGAATGACTTAGTTATTAGGGTTCTCAACAATACAGTGTTCCAAGAAAAGTCTGAAGGACTAGTAATGAAAAATATTATCCATCCCCAGAGAAATAACTGAAGGTGTCTGAATACAGATTGGAGAATGTTCTTTTCTTTAGCTTTTTTTTTTGTCTATGTGTTCTTTCACAACATAACTAATATGGAAATGTTTTGAAGGTATGACACATGTATAACCTATATTGAATTGCTTGTCTTCTCAATCTGGGGGTGGGGGTTGGGTAGGGAGGGAAGAATGGAGTGAATTTGGAACTCAAAATTTTAAAAATGAATGTTAAAATTATTTTTAATGTATGATACTGGGGAAAAATAAAATACTAAATAAATTAAAAAATAAATTAATGGAAGAAGCAAAAAAAAAATGAGGTGGGTATTAGTAAAGATCTTTACTTTTATTCTGTGGTAGTTGCATTACTGTAAGGTTTTCCCCAACTCCATCCCCATCCTATGCGTTTTTTTTCTCTCCTATATATTGAAACTGGCACCACAATTTAATTGGTTCAGGGCACTAAAACTCAGGCCATTTTTAAAGCTTCCAGATTGCCTGGGTACAAAATAGACATTTTTTGCTGGTTCCAAGACCTGCTCTTTATATATTCTGTCATAATATGTCTCTAATTCAATACATTTTTAGCTTGGTTAGAATGGTTTCTAAGGAATAATCGAGTCTAAATTTGGAAATGGACATATTTTTCAGTTATGATTAAGATTGGCTCAGTCCACCTCACTCATCTGATTATATATACCTTACTAAGTCAAATACTGTGACCCTTTCATTAATTTGCCCATTCTCTTAGTGATATATTTTAAACAACTAAGAGAGACAGTTAAAAATGAAGGGAATCACACAGTAAAAATGTACCAAAGTGGATTAATTATTACTACTTTTCAGCATCCAATGGTTGATTATTAATTAAATGAAATGGGAAACCATATTGACTGAATTGAATTCTAGATTTAAAACATAAATCCCATTCCTTCCTTCTGACATATATCCTTATACTTCCCTTTGCAAGTCAGTGCTTTGAATTCTCCAAATGAGAACAAAAGTTTTTTTCCTTATACTTTCTTGTGGCAAAGTTTTGATGGTTTGATTTTATACTATTTAATCAATATTTCATCTTTATAAATGCAGGAGTTCCATTGAAATTCTACTCTGATGCGTTATCATGCTAGTTATCCTGGCTCCTTGAAGGTTATCCTGGGAGATTTCAAGCTGTTGTAGTTCCTACCAAATTGGAAAGTCTTTGACTTAGTGCTTAGGGCCTAGTGGTGGATCACGTATCTGAAGGAACATGATTAATTCCAAAGAAGCTCATTAACAAACTGGCTGCATTTTTTAAAAGCTAATACAATTCCTGAAGATTATCAACTAAGTTGTAAGGGCTTGTGACCTACATCAATGGAATTACCATAGACAATGGTGAAATGCTACTTCTTTCAGGCATCATTTGGTAGTCTGTAGAACCTCTATCTCATTGCTGATACTCAATAACAGTTCCTTGAAACAAATTGAATTTGTTTTCCCTAAGGATATGCAAAATGCCATTCTTCTCAGTGGGAAACCCACAAAAAACCTGAGAAGAAATAAGTAATGTATGCATTTGTATATTTTCATTAATTTTTGGGAAAACAAAACCCAAAATTTGACACAGCAATATATTTTTCACAAAAGATTTTCTTACCCCAACCTGCCAAATGCTCTTTGGGGTCTGTAGCCCTGGGATGCAGGGAACAAAAAAAAACTACATCTGTTATGATACACATGCCTTTTCATATCTATAGAAAATGCTCTGGAATCATGAGCACTGTTATGTTTTGGTTTCTTCTGCCAGTTCTTCTGGGGAGGATTGGACATGCCAAGAGAATGCATATGGGAGCTTCAACACATTCTTTGCCTCCACACTTTGGATGTCAGTTTTTTTTTTCCCTCATGGAGAAAACAGTGCCATGTTGTTTCCTATAACCCTTGATGATGTGATTGTTTTACTCATTTTCTGTTATTCCCCCTGGCAGAAAGAAATCAAGGAATGATTACTTGCAGCTGAGTGCAGCTGATGTTTAACAATAATGATAAATAGGTAGTGCCACTCTTTTCTAGGATCACTCTCACCCTTCACCTACTGACAATTTCATCGTTTTTTCCCTTAATGTATAGACAAATGTATTTTAAAAATTTTCTCAAAATACTATATGTATATGTATATATTTATATGCACAATCTCAACTTAGAGTTGTAGAATCTAATTAGGTCTGTATTTCCAGTTTTAAAATAGTATTTTTACAAAACTATTCATCTCAGTATAAGGATCATTGTTGTGATAGTAATGGCAATTGAAGATTCCCTTGTATTGGCTTGGTTTTCAAATTGATTGTGTTAAAACCCAGAGCTTGTTAATCCCACCTGTGGGATGGACTTGTTGATGTGAAAAGAAAGTCCTGAACTGGGAGGAACTGGTGACGTAGATTTGGAGAGACAAGGGAGAGGCGGAAGATCCTTTTGGAAGCAGCACCTCGTGGAGAGAGAGAGAGA
>NW_027185715.1:7097324-7116847 GCF_028583685.1 Petaurus breviceps papuanus | reverse complement strand
GCTAAGCCTTGTCTCCCCAGGAACTAAGATTGCTGAGAACTTGCCTCCTGTCAAGATGAAGAAAAGACCTCCATTTGGGTATTAAGTGCTGTGTTTAAACTTGATGTAACTCTGGGGTAGATTCAATTGTGATCCAGGGGTGGGGAACTTTTGACCTTATGTTTGGAAACTAATCTCCATTTGAGAAGAGGGGCTTTGTGGTGGACTTAATTAAGGTATAGCCTAGGGGTGGAGAAGTATTTAGAACAGGGACTTTGTAATTGATTGAATGATTGGAAGGTCCTGGGGTGGGGTAGTACTTGGAGATTATTTAATCACATTTAGTAAATGCTGTATTTGGAATGACGTCATGTTTTGATCTTCTCTGTTCTTGGTTGGTCACTGAATAAAATGGAGAGCACCTATGCTGGTATTCTGAACCTTGGGAAGTTGCCTTTCCTTGGCATTATATTACATTGTACTTCTCAAAAAGCATGCAGAAGTCAACTCCACCCTTGAAGCCTTCCCTATCTCAAGAAATGGAACCTATTCCAATAACCTATTAATTCCTTTACTCCCTGAAGAAACCCTGATGACTTCCTGTCTTCCAAAATTCTGTGACTGCTGAATTCTAAACCCCTGGCTCCTGGTTCTTACTGCTCAGCTCACATTTTTCCCGTGACCTTGACTTTGTTTAAAATTAAAATTGAAAACCTTTCTATATCCATCTTTCACTCCATATTTAACTTGTCTGGGAGGGAATAACAGGGTGTGGTCGATAACAGATCAATCTTCCCTGAAGGAGTGACAGCAAGAGGATAAAACATGCTCTCTGTGTTTCTCAAATAGCATTCCTTAGAAAAAGACGTCCCCAAATACCTGAGCTTTATTTAGGTGTTTGCCAGATCTGAACCATGAATACTCAAGTGACATTTAGAAGCAGATTCATAGGCAAAGGTTGGCCATTAATGACAACCTATTGCTACATTCAGAGGGTACATAAAGCAAGCATTTCCAGTCTTTCAACAGGAAAAAAAAATAAACAAATAGCAACAACAAAATCAAGGACAACAGAATTTAAAAACAAGAATTTGTTCAAATAAGTAACTTTTCAAATAATCTGCTTTTACCTCACAGGTAAGTTTACCCCTAGGTAAACTCATTTCTGGCCTCCATAGTTGAGGATTTCCAGGGTCTCAGAGTCACTTCCCATGGTGGCTGATATTTGATTTGAGTGCTGATTTTGAATTTTAGCTCTAAGAATGTTGGTTCCTGTCTCTGGCTCAAAAATGACTAGTTATAGATATTTCCATGCATGACTGAGTGACAGAGCTTATAATAAAAAAGAAATTTTGAATCCTCATACTTAATTTCATGTTTGTGGTTGCCATCATATACATCTGTTGTTTGGTTACCTTCTTCCAATATTCCTTTAAAGTGTTTAATATGGCATCATCAATCAATGCACATTTGGCTTCATAGCTGGAGTTTACATATACATTTTTGTTGTTTTGTTGGTCTGGTTAAGGGCTTGATATATGACATGATCCCACTTGGAATGAAAACTCAGGCTTTTGTTATTCATGGGTTGAGAAGACAGCCATGTTAGCTGGACCTAAGCTCATAAATCATTACGTTTAGTAATCCCATATTCTTACTCCATTCTACCAGCTGTCTCAGCTTTGCTTATGTCCTGTGCAATCTTGAAACTCCCTATGCTCTGAAAACATTGCCAAAAGTTGTCTTGCAAACCTTTTGAGAAAAAAAAATACATCAACATTGGATTTTTCTTAGGATCCTCAAGTAGTTCTGCTTTATCCCACTATAGAAAATGTCAGCCTGCATTAAAAAATGTCAGTCTGTTAATCAATCTCATGAGCACCATTTTCCTTTGTTCAGCATTGTGTGTGGAGTTTCATAAATGGTAACTGATGTTCAAAAACGTGTTGTAAGTGCATGAAGAAACTTCCTTACTGTGTTATTGGTCATCTTTTTTATTTGAAGAGGGTCAATGACATCACAAGGGCAATATACTGACTTGTCAGTGAATTGGATTTAAGTGAGGTAGTACTGCCAAAGTTATCAGCCTTCCCCTCTCTTCCAAAGTCATCACAGTCTAATTGCAAGACACAAGTCAAGATGACTGGCAATGGTCCAGAAGAAGAAGGAACTTCTTAGATTTGTAAATAAACTCATATAACTGTACTTATAGACCCATCAGAAGAGAAAATGAATCTCATTTTCTTTAGAAAACTTAACTGGAGAAGACATGAGAAAATATTTCCAGGTTAGAAATTCCATGTGGAACATTACACATATAGTCAAATTCAGTTGTATGGATTTGTGTTACTGAATTACATTTTTCTTGTTCTTTTGAAAATTCATTGTAACAAAGATTGGCTCACTGAGTGGTAGGATGGTATTGAGGTAGGGTAGTGATGTAAAAATAGAGTAGAATCAAATATTTTAAAAATAAAATTTAACTATATTAATTAAATTTTAGTACATTTTTCTACTTTAAAATCTATTTAACTTAATTAATATTAAATAATGAAAATAAGCTGTGTGTTAGAAAACTAGATAATTCTTGATTAGTGGTGGACTTAATTACAGAATTTTCTGCTCTTCCTGGTCTCTGAATAGTAGTAGCAGCAGCAAAGTGATGAAACATTTCCTGTAATTTGTGGGTCATCAAAGCACAGAAGTTGAATTGATATGATCATTAGAATTCACGTAGTCCAGTCATTTCCTGAATCACAAATTCTAGCTACAATACCTCTGATTAGTGGGTACCTAGACTCTTGGAATACTGCAAAGTGAGAAGGATCTCATTACCTTTAAGAGTCCATTTTATAATCTCTAACCTCTTGATAAGAAGCTCATTTCTTTATGGAACTGAAATCTATCCCACTGTAGCTTTTCCTAGTTGTTTCTAGTGATGTCTGCTAAGGCCAAAAAGCAGAGCCATAGCAGATTATTCCTGCAGATGAAGCAAGTGGCATAAAATATACCTCCAAATCAACTTTTTAAGACAGTCTTCCCGGATTATGGGAAAGCATTGACCCAGAGACACCCTGTAGGTCAAGACCTGAGATTTCAAGACCATGTTAGATCAGGGGATTGGGCTAGATTAGAATTCTCCTGGAGTATTGCCACTGTAGGGAGACAGTACTTCTATGTAGCATACTCATAATGTAGCTAATTATTCTTGCTAATTAAACGCAATTGTTTCTGTACTGCTGAAGGACAACGCATGTCAGAAACTTCAAATTGTTGATTCTCTGGTTCTTATCTCTAGTTCCCTTTCCTTAGTTATTGCCCTACCAACAAGAAAAAAAAATGTATTCATTTTTTTGCATAATAACCAAGCCAAACTCATTTACAGCAGTTACATTTCATTTGGACATAAACTTGGCACAATGTAGAAATTTAGTTGATTCTGAGTCTACTCTCCTCAGGGACTGGTTGACTGTTGTCTATCATTTTCAAAGAGGATCAAAATGACATTACAATGGTAGGGACAAGGTAGAGTGTATATAACTGTAGTTGACCACACCAATACAAGCTAAGAAGGCTCTACCACAGGTTGGGCACAAATAGTCCATATGAACATTTGGAGTGGAGATGTCTTTAAATTTGCACATCTCACATTTTGCTCATAGAGTACTGCACCCTTTTTGATGTGGGCACTCCATGCTGGACAATCCTGTGCCAGTATCTCCCATATCTCACAATTGACTCCAAAGTTTTTCAGAGAGACATTGAGAGAGTCCATGTATCACTTCTTCCAACCTTCATGGGAGTGCTTGCTTTTGTGTGAGTTCTATGTAAAACAGTCCTTTAGGCAAATGTACTTTTGGCATTCAAACCATGTGTCCAGTCCATCAGAGTTGTGCTCTCTGAAGTAGAGTTGGCAGTTGCTTGGCATTTCAACTCAAGAAAGGATTAAGTGTCTGGTACTTTATCCTGCCAGGTGATCTTCAGAATCTTCCTAAAGCAATTCAAATGGAAGCAATTCAGTTTCTTGGCATGGCACTGGTAGACTGTCCAGGTTTCACAGGCATACAACAATGAGGTCAGCACAATGGCTCTGTAGACCTTCAGTTTGGTAGTCAGTTTCATACCCCTTATCTCCCACACTTTCCTTCAGAATTTTCCAAACATTGAGACAACTCTGGCAATGTGTGTGTCAACTTCATTTCATTATCTATATGTAAATCCCTGGAAAATATACTGCCAAGGTAAATGAAATTATCTAAAACATCCAAAATTCAAAAGGAGACATGATGTGACCATGGGGGTTGGAAGGAAATATTTTTGCCTTTATTTTTGCCATATCTTTGCAGTAAATATCCTTTTGTAAAAGCTAATCAATGTTATTTAGTTACCTGGAACTGGGATACTAACCACTAGAAGTTAAAAGGGGAGGGAACACACTGGAATGATTGCTTGAGATGATAACCCTAAAGAATTATCTCACTCTCAGAATCTTGAGGGGAGCTACAGCTGACATAGTTCTGGAAGAGGGAGCTTAGAGATTTCATTACATAGGCAGGAGGACTATTTGATGAGGAAACAAAGTGACACTTCCTCATCCTTCTTTCCTCATAGTTGCCAAGTCAATCAGTCCCATCAGCAAGTGTTTATTAAGCCATCACTATGTGACAAGCTGTATATTAAGCTTTAGATATTTTTTTAAAAAGGGTCAAAATCAGTATCTACCTTTAAAAAGCTTGCACTCAAATCTTTAATGCTTTAATAAGTCAATTTCTACTATGTTTCTTGCATATGGCCCCTCCATTCTATCCTCATTGCCAACACCTTATTTCAGGCTTTCATTACTTCTCTCCTGAACTTCAGCAAAGAATCTAATTTGACTCTCTGCTTCAAGTCTATTTCTTCTCCAATCTATTATGCCCAATGATATCCAAATTAATCTAGATGGGATGCCATAGGGGAAGGCCCTGGATGTATTAAGGGGAAGCATGGGGTCATTGGGAGGCATGAGAGCAGGGAAATACATCTCACTGAGAAACTTGCATAACCTGAACTAATTAGACACTATAGCCATTTTCATTATTGGTTAAGGGAGGTATTTCCTTTTCTTTTTTCCATTTTCCATTATTTTACTCTCTCCCAAATGATGTTCCTTGTCTCCACCATGAAAATACATTTGAATTTCTGAGCTCTCCTTGTTGATTCTAATTAAGCAAATGATCCATGCCTACCTAGGTCAATGGTCATATGACCATGATGTTATTCTAATTTTCTTTGGTACCTCCAAGACAACATTCAGGATTCAAGTAATACAGTGACAAAGTCAAAGGTCATAAAACTGGAAGGAACATATATATCACCCGTATGGATAAGATTTCATTTTGTTGTATGAAGCTCTATACTAATTTTTACTGGACTTTTCAAACTCAATTCGTTCAATAGCCAATTCAGTAGCGTGCTAGAGGCAGCTTGAATGGGCGCACTAGAGCCAATAGTTAAATGTTCAGGGTGATCGTTTATACCTTGGAATTTACAAACACTACAGATTCATGACTTTAATTTATTATTTTGTTGATTGTCTAGACATAAGAAGGTGATAAATAAAATGGTAATAATGCAAATCAACCTTAAAAGTGTATCATGGTATATTTTTCTCCTGGAGAGCCAGTTATTAAACAATTATAATTAAGCATAATATTAAACCAAAGTCTTTCCCTTCATGGAGATCATGGCCTAGGGGAGGATAAAGCAAGCACAAATAACTGAATAAAAAAGTAATATATAACACTACAAAAGTAATATATAACACTACAAAAAGTAATATATGTATATATGTATAACACAATAAAAATTAATATATAATACTACAAAAGAGAGGAGCAATGTTCTCTGTGAGGTCAGAGTCTGGAAAGGGGGAATGTCATTGTTGAATGAGAATATTGAGTAAAATTTCATGGAAAGCTAGAAAGTTACATTTTTTCCAGACTAATTTAAATGACTCTTTTGACATTTTAAAGAACAGGGCTGTTGTTGTTTGGCCACATTAAGAACTTTCAGATTATCCCTATCCTTATATAAATGTCATATCTTTACCCTGTATTTGTCCTGATGTGTCTTAAAATATAAGATAGTTAAATGTTAACATGATGCTATATTTTGTTTTAGAAAAAAAGTGATCCCAATCCTCTGCATCTATTGTCTGCCTCTATTATCCTTGCTTCATTTATTTTGGGCATCATTTTGCTATGTCAGTGCACATCACCCTGTCTTGATCCTATCATTACTTGTGATTGAGCTGCATTCTGCAAGGTTACAGTTTGTCAGCCCGAGTCTAGTCAGTCATATCATATTCATAAGACCATTTTGTAGCATACATTGCAACCAATGCAAGAGCCATGCCTGAATCATAAACTTTGACTGTAAGGATAATGAAAAAGGAACATTTTTCATTGACTCTCTTTGTCTCATAGGTTTGCTTTTTTGAAGTGCATAGTCACACGTGCTCACTTTCCACATGGTGATACATTAGTAGGAAGAAGCAAGAAAATCAAAAGACAGAGTCAAGAATGACTTGTTTTATTCTTTCTCTGCTCCATTAGGCTCTGATTGTGTGATCCTCAGTAGATACCTATTTCCAGTCTTTTTCATGCACTAGTAATCCAGGAAGGTAGAAAATATGCTAGGGTAACATAAATTTCTTGTCATGTCAAAAACAATAACTTCATATTCAACATTTGCTAAATACCTACCATGTGCAAAACATGCTACTTATTGAGTGACGTACAAAGATAAGTAAATGACTTGAAGGATCATATGATTTAGATAAAAACTTAGAATGCACAGAAAATGTAAATATATATGCATATGTCTATCCATCCATCCATCATCTATCTATCTATCTATCTATCTATCTATCTATCTATCTATCTATCTATCTATCTATCTATCTACCTATCTATCATCTCTCTATCTTGCCTACTATGTGTAAGGCACTATCCAAAGTGCTAAATTAATACATAGAATAGACCATGTCTAGTCCTAAGAAGTCCCATTCTAATGGGGAAGCAATGCATAGACAACATTTTATGTTAGATATCAATTGGATCTAGATCATAGCTAATCAAAATCTCAATAAGGGCAAAGTCAATTGAAGGGGGTAATGCATCTTTGAGGACAGTTTAATATTAAGTACAATCTTAAATACCACCTCACACCTATCAAATTGGCTATCATGCTAGAAAAAGAAAATGACAAATGCTGGAAGAGATGTGGGAAAATAGGGACACTGATGCACTGTTGTCAGACCACTTTGTGTCATACATTGCAATCAAGTCAAGGGTCATTACTGAATCATACATTTTGACTGTGAGACTAATCAAAAAGGAGCATTTTTGAATCAACTCAGAGTTCATCAACTCTTTCTCCTGAGGTGGATAGAATTTTTTCATAATGAAACTTCCATAAGTGTTCTGGATCATTGTATTGATCAGAATAACTAAATCTTTCACAGTTGAGAAGTATTATAAATGTTACTGTTGTTGTGTAAAATGGTCTTATTCTGCTCACTTCACTTTGCTTCAGTTCATATAAGTCTTCTTAGGTTTTTCTGAAACCATCCTGTTCATCATTTCTTATAGCACAATAGTATTCCATCACAATCATACACCAAAACTTGTTCTGCCATTCCCTATCTGATGGGCATCCCCTCAAATTGTAATTTTTTTGGCACCAGGAAAAGAGCTGTTATTTTGCACATGTATAACCTATATCAATCTGCTGACTTTTCCAGGGAGGTGAAAGAGAAGGAGAAAGGGAATTTGAAACACAAAATTAAAAAAATAAAGAATGTTAAAATTGTTTTTACACATAATTGGGAGAAATAAAATTTTTAACCAAATAAATTTACAATCTAGGTGCTATTATACCATGTTTCCCCGATAATAAGACCTATCCCAAAATAAGCCCTCCCTGTGTAAGATTCCTCTAAAATAAGCCCTCCCCCGAAAATAAGCCCTATTGAGATTGCTACTGTAGTGAAGGTGATCCCCTGTGCTACACGCTACATTACGGTGCCCTCTGTATGCACCATTTCCTACCCCTGCGAAATGCACGCCGTGCTCCGAGCTGCATCCAATCAGAGCTGCAGCAGTGAGCACATCATCCTGTTCTTCCCCAGTGATTTGCTTATTGAATAAAGGTACATTTTTTTGTTCACATTTACCTGTTTATTAAAATTGCTGTCAATGTTCATTAAAATAAGCCCTCCCCTGAAAATAAGCCCTCTGGTGTTTTTCTGTCCAAAAAAATTAATAAGACAGTGTCTTATTATCGGGGAAACACGGTATATGTATATACATATATAATATAGTGCTATAATATAGTCCTCTTAGAAGGGAACCAATTGCCTTTTGTTTCATTATGTGCAATTCCTCAAGGTTTCCTTTCCTAATCCTCAACTTTATCCTTCTCAGCATTTTGCTTTAATTATTTGTTCTTAAAAAATATAGAAGTTTTTTGCAGTCATATGTCTAATAAAAACAAATAACAATTACATAATTTTTAAAAAGACCTGCTATTTTTGTACTTATAGGTTCTTTTCCTTTTTCTTTGGTTTCTTTGAGACACAGATATTGAGGTTGTCTTGCTAGGTCAGAAGGTATGCACAGTTTTATAGACATAGATACTAATTGTTCTCCAGAATGGTTAGACCAGTTCATAACTTCACCAACAATGCATCAGTATACCTATTTTCCCACATCTTTCCAGCATTTGTCATTTTCTTTTTCTTTCATGTTGACCAATCTGATAGGTGTAAGGTGATATCTCAGAGTTGTTTAGCTTGCCTTTCTCCTATCAATAGTGAAATAGAAGATTTGTTATATGATTAGATAGCTTTGATTGTTTTTTCCTTCTGAGAATTGCTTGTTCATATACTTTAACCCTTTAGCAGTTGGGTAACGATTCTTATAATGTGTGTATGTATATCTATGTATATGTATATATACATGCATACATAAAACACATATACACATACATATATGCACACAATATATATGTGCACATATATGTATATATGTGTGTGTGTATATATATATATATACTCAGTTCACTATGTATTTAAAAATAAGACTTTTATTAGAGAAACTTGCTGTCTTTTCTCCCTGCTTCCTATTTTCCTTCTAATTTTGGCTCTTTGCATATGATATTCAATCTCCCCAGTTCCATGACTTTACTCTGGCTATATTCCATACCAGAAATCTTCTCCCTCCTCTCCTCAGACTCATGGTTTCACTGTTTTCCTTTTAGAATCAGCTCAAGTTCTAATTTTTGCAAGAGACATTTTCTGGTCTCCCTTTACTGCTAATGCACTCCTTTTGAAAATGCTTTCCATTTACCCACTATATATTTTGTATGCATTAGTTATCTACATGTTTCTTGGGTCATTAGAATTTAATCTCCTTGAAGCATGGGTAGTATTTTGTTTTGTTTTGTTTTGTTTTTGCCTTTAAATTCCAATCACTTAGCACAGTACATGGCACAAAGAAAACATCTGATAAATGCTTGTTGACTAACTCTTAAATGTACTAAAGTATTAATACTTTTCAATCTTATAATTCTCATTCTACCACAATTATGAACAATTATAGAATGAAGGAATGTATTATCATCATTCAAAAGATACAAATATAAAATATGTCAAAATCTCAAGGGAAAATGACTTACTCATAACAATAATTGAAGAGGTTTGTTTTTCTTTTAATAGTATTTTATTTTCCCCCACAATTATATGTCAAGAAAATTTTTAGCATTCTTTTTTTTTTTACAAGATTTTGAGTTCCATGGGGTGGCCAGATGGCTCAGTGAGTAAGAGCACCGGCTCCAGCATTGGGATGATCTGGGGATCAAATCTGGGCTCAGATACTTAGCACCAAACCCAGAAATAACTGGCTATATAAACTTGAGCAAGTTACTTAACCCTGATTGCTTTAAAAAAAAGATTTTGAGTTCCAAATTTTCCTCCTTTCCTCCCTTCTCTCCCCTCTTCTGAAAATGGTAGGCAGTTTGATATAGTTTATACACATGCTATAACATAAAACATATTTTCATGTTTATCACAATTGTGAAAGAAGAAACAGATCAAAAGGGGAAAAAAGCATGAGAGAAAAAAGTAAGTGAAAAAATATGTCTTGATCTGCATTCAGAGTCCATCAGTTCTTTATCTGAATATGCACACCCTTCTGAGTCCTTTGTACTTGTCTTGGATCATTGTATTGCCGACAAAAGTTTAATCATTCCCAGTTGATCATCACAGTGTGTTGCTAATACTGTGTACAGTGTTTTCCTGATTCTGCTAATTTCACTTTACATGAGTTTGTATAAGTCTTTCAGGTCTTTCTCATTCCTTATTGTGCAATAATATTTCAGTACATTCATATTCTCCAGGCATTTGTTCAGCCATTTCCCAATTGATGGGCAGTGCCTCAATTTCCAATATTTTGTCATGACAAATAAGTCTGCTATACATATTTTTGTAAGTGCATTTCCTTATTCCTTTTTTAATGATCTCTTTGGTATACAAACCTATTGCTATTGCTAGATCAAAGGATATGCACAGTTTAGTTGCCCTTTGGGCATAGTTCCAAATTGCTATCCAGAATGGTCGGATCAGTTCTCAACTCCACCAACATTGCAATAGTGTCCCAATTTTCCTACTTCCTCTCCAACATTTATCATTTTCCTTTTTTTGTCATATTAGACAATATGATTGGCATGAGGTTGTAATTCAGAGTTGTTTTACTTTGCATTTTTATAATCAAGAGTGATTTGGGGCACTTCTTCATATGCCTATAGCTAGCTTCTATTTCTTCATCTGAAAACTGCTTGTTTATATACTTTGACCATATATCAATTGGGGATTGGCTTATATTCTAGCAAACTTGGCTTAATTATGAGGCTTGCTGTAAGGCTCTTGCTTCATTTATGTGGAGTATTCATTCTTGGTATCAAAAGTGGATAGTTTATTTAGTGAGGGTGACTTTGATATTTCACCAAAGTAAGTAAATGGAATGTTTTATTTTCTTAACTTTAGTTTCACCTTTTTTATCTAACAATGTAATTTGTCTTCCTTTTTTCAAGTCATCATGCTCCAGTTTCTTCAGCAAAACTGACCTTTATAAGTTTAAAATGTTTGAGGAAGTTTTTTTTTTTAATAATAGGTAACATGGAATAGTAGACTACTGGATTTGGAGGCAGGAAGCTAGGATTCATGCCCTGCCTCTGATATATATCCACCGTATAACTCTGGGGTAAGTCACTTATCCTCTGAGTTCACTAGAGAGCTACAGTTATCCCTTCCCATCATGGTTTTGATAATTCATGAGCTGGCATGAGAAATTAAATGGGAATTTTAGGAGAGTTTTGTGGAAGCCACAGATGATATAAAAAGGCCAGCAGTGACATAGACAAAATTTAGAAACTCAGAAACACCCCAAATATTTGTATAGTATAGTATAGTATCCCCATAATATATGCATATGTATGTGTGGCAATACAATATATTTCCATAATAATTCAGACTTATCTGGTACAAAGGGAGGGTCAAAAAATTTTATGGGGATTTTCTAGATTACAGTGGTCCTGTGCCCCTAACTCCTACAACATGGAAGGGATAACTGTAATTCTCTGAAAACTATATGTTGTGGAGGAGGAGCTGACTTCTATTGGTAGGGAAAGTCTTTTCTCTTGGGAGTTTCATATACCAAGAAAATTACAGATCCAGCCCCTATTTCCTTCCCCCTCTCAATTTAATTTTTGGTCAGTCCTACTTAAACTCAGGTTTTGCATACTATATTGACAAGCACAAATAATGATAGTGGAAAGAGAGTGAATACAATGTGACCTTTGAGACTCCCATCTCAGTTTGTATTTGCTCTGATATATTAGGGTCCCTGAATATGAATATTGTGTCCAGTCAGAACTCTACAGGTCCCCTTGAGGTAGAACCCCTGAGAGATTTGAGGGTGCATTTTCTAGCCATAGAATTGATAAGCCATTACCAGCCTGCATTCCCACTGCGCCACCCCCAGCTCCAACCAATATTATCAATTAAGAATTGACAGTCAAATTTAAGTACATTTTAGGAAGAGATACTTACTCAGGTGAAAGCAGTTGGCACAAAATATGCCTCCAAAAGTCTGTGACATAATCTTCCACAAGTACATAAAGAGATGAGAAGAAAACAGAGCAATGTGGTAAAAGGATAGCATGATAATTCTCATTTATGGGGTGCTCAGGAAGTCTTTTAAGCATGGCAAAGTTTATTTGTCAGAATTTTTATAAAGTTAATCAGTGAACAAGTATTTATTAAATGTTTATTATATATCAGGCACTGTGCTAAATGCTAGGGATACAGATAAATGCAACAAGGTAGATCCTAACCACGAGGGGCACTTTTCGATGGAGGAAGCAACATACAAATAAACACATAAAATCAAGATACATATAGTGTAAATAGAAGATAATTTCAGGAGGGGTCGTTAATAGTAGAAGGGACAAATAAAGTTTGTTATAGAAAGTAAGATTTGACCTGAGTCTTGAAGGAGGTAGAACCATCAATGTTCATTTAATGTCCTCATCTCCCAATGCAACTACTGATTTCTGCTGCTGCTGTCCTGGGGTTGAGGTAAGGACACAGATGGGAAGATGGGAAGTCCATAATTCTTCCCTCAAGTTCCCAAGGACCTTCTCTGGCCAAAAAAAGGAGAAAAGAAACCAAATCTGAAGTCAAAGTACTCCCCCTTTCAGTCTCCCCACCCATATCCAAGACTCCTAAAGAATACCCACTTTCTTTTTGTCATTTGTTGGGATACAAATCTCCATTAAAAGCTAAATTTATGTCAGTTCTCAACTATATTGATGATTTATAGATGATTTCTAGGGTATGATCAAATTTTCTCAGCTTTTCCAAGAACCTCTTCAGCTCATCCAAGGACACTTAAACTAAGTCCTTTGGTTGACTTGTTGATTGAAACTGGTTCTTATGCCTTGAAGGTATCAATGCAGGTTTTAACTTTTTCAGGTGATCCTCAGGTTTGAATAATTTACATAATAAATATTGTGCCCATATAGGAAAGAAACTTTTAGTGATGTGTCAAGAGTGATAAGTAGTATGAGATAAGTGAAATATATTTCTTTTGTTAGGATTGGATTAATTCATCAGTACATTAATCTTGGATTGACTGTACAAATGAACAATGAACTGGGACAGAACTAGTGAGTCATTCAGTTGTTAACCATTTATTGAGCGTCTCATATGTGACAACTAACGCACTGAGCACTGGGGGCACAAACAACCAACCAAAATAGTCCCTGTTAACAAGGAGCTCATAGTTTAATCGGAGAGACAACAGGAAAATAGTTATGTACTAAGAAGAAATACATGAGATAAAAGGTATATGATCAATGAAGGGAAGTCAGTACCACTAAGAGAATTGAAAGCTTCATGTAAAAGGTAGGAATTTACATGAGATCTGAAGGAAACAGGGAAGCCAGAAGACAGGAAAGAGGAGGGATAGAAATTTAGGACAAAGGGAAGGGAGTAAGTTGGATCTTTTGGAAGAAATGTGCTTTTATTGTCCTTATCACATGACAGGTTCATGACAATGTAATTTTCACTTGCAGGAAAATGCCATGCTACCCTCATCAGTGCCTATGTTTCCACCATGATGAACCCTGATGAGATCAAAGAAAAATTTTATGAAGCCCTGGATACCCTTCTCATCAATGTGCCAAAAGAGGAGAAGCCTATAATTCTGGGTAACTTTAATGCTAGAGTAGGCTCAGACATGTAGTTCTTTGGAGGAATGGAGTTGTTAAAAGGGACAACAATGGTCACTTAGTACTGAAGACATGTGTATCTCATGACGTTCTTATCACCAATAATGTCTTTCATTTACCTAAATGCAATAAAACTTTATTGATACACCCTCACAGCAAATAAAAATGGGGTGGCTAGATGGCACAGTCAATAGAGCACTGGCTGTGGAGTCAGGAGGACCTAAGTTCAAATCTGGCCTCAGACACTTACAACAAAACTTAGCTGTGTGACCTTGGGCAAGTCATTTAACCCCAACTGCCCTCCCCCAAAAAGCTAAAAAAAACCCCACAAAGACTACCTGATTGTAAGCAGAAGAGAGACAGAGTGAAGAAGGCAACATGTGGCACAAAGTGCACTGACCATAGACTTCTTCTAAGCTAAATATTCCAATTCAGCAAAATCAGCAGCCCCAAGGCAAAATAGCTACAAGAAGACTTAATACCAACGGATTAGAGTCCTTCTCTGAGGGGGAATAATTTGTTGCTAGCTTAGAGGGAAACACTCGATTGGCAAGAATGGAGCAGAAAAGGAGGGGGCAGCTTTCAGAGATTTGGTGTACAGCACTGCATTTGCTTATCTGGGTCAGAAAACTCACAAACATCAAGACTGGTTTAATGAAAATGACTGAAAAATTCTGAAACCACTAAATGAAAAATAAAAACTTCACAGGGTTTACCAGCAAGATAGTTAATCCATCTCTAAGAAGGCAACATTTAACTCAAAAGTAAAGTAAGAAAAGCTTAGAGAGATGTAAGATTCTTAGCTCAGTAAGAAGACAGATGAAATTCAGTTTTATGCTGAGAGTAACAATGCAAAGCACTTTTATGAAGCCTGGAAGGCTATTTATGGGCCAAAGACATATGGTGCATCTCAACTGCTCAGTGCTGATGGAGCTACATTCATTAGTGATAAGAACATGATCCTGGAGAGCTGGGATGAACATTTCCATAGTGTTCTCAACAGAGCATCATCAATCAATGTTGAAGCCATTGACCATTTACCTCAGGTTGAAGTCAATCTCTCTCTAGACTAATTTCCAACAGAAGAAGAAGTTTTAAATGCCATTAGGCTCCTCTCCTGTGGCAAAGCACTTGGTGCTTATTCTATTCCAGCTGACATTTACAAGGTGGTGGGGGGATCCATTTGCTCATACAAAAGCTAACTGAAATTTTCCAGCTTATATGACAAAAAAAGTTATTCTCCAGGAGTTCAAGGATGCCTCTATTGTCCATCTCTATAAAGGTAAAGGAAATAGATTGCCCTGTGATAATCACAGGGTGGGTCTCCCTCGTAGTCATTGCTGAAAAGACTTTTGCCTGAGTCCTCCTTAATAGGCTAATTTTTCACCTGGAAGATGGTTATCTATATTAGAATAAGTGTGACTTCAGAAAGGGTCAAGGAGCACTCAATATGGTGTTTGCTGCCCAACAACCCCAGGAGAAATGCCAAGAGCAGAACAGAGGTCTGAATACAATCTTTGTAGATATGATCAAGGCCTTTTATATTGTCAGTCATGATGATTTCTAGAAAATTATGTCAAATGTTGGTTGCCCAGAGAAGTTCGTAAGTATTGCATGTCAATTTCATGATTTCATGGTTGTCTGGGTTCTGGATAATGGATGATACTCTTTCACTTTACCAGTCAACAATGGAGTGAAACAAGGTTATGTGATTGCTCCCATGCTTTCTCACATGATGTTTTTATCCTTGTTGTCAAATGTCTTCAAGGATGATAAACATATAATTAAGGTCAACTGTTACACTGATGGTAAATTCTTGAACTTGTAAAGACTACAAGCCAACAAGTTGAGATCAAAGTGGAGGGAATATTGGTCCATGATTTTTTTGTTTGTCTGTTTGTTCACCAATGACCTCAAACTCAATGCAGCCTCTGAAGCTGAGATGTACCAAGCATGGATCTATTCTCTGCTGCCTTTGCTAATTTTGACCTAACAGTTAACACCAAGAGAACACAGATGCTCCATCAGCCAGCACCACGCCATCCCTGGGTAGAACCATTGGCTATAGCAAAAGGAGTTTTAACACTGTGGATAAGTTCACTTACCTTGGCAGTATACTTTCCAGGGAAGTACCCATCGATGATATGGTTGGCTAACTCTGTGTTTGGGTGGCTACAAGGGCAAGTATGGGAGAAAAAAGGTATTAGACTGCCCACTAAATTTTAGATCTACAAAATAATTTTTCTGACCCCATTGTTGTATGCCTGTGAAACCTGGACAGCATACCAGTACCATGCCAGGAACCTGAATTATTTCCATTTGGATTTTCTTAGGAAGATTCTGAAGATTACCTCACAGGATAAGATACCAGATACCATGGTCCTTTCTTGAGCTTAACTTCCAAGCAACTGCCAACTCTACTTCAGAGAGTGCAATTCTGATAGACTGGCCACATTGTTTGAATGCCAAATATATACTTGTCAAAAAGATTGTTTTATGGAGAACTCACACAGTACAAACACTCATTGTTCAGAAAAAGCAATATGAGAACACTTGCAAGAACTCTGAAGAACTCTGGAATCAATTGTGAGACATGGGAGACAATGGCATAAAACCTCCCTGCACAGTGTGATCTCATCAGAGAAGGTGCTGTGCCTGACGATCAAAGAAGAATTGAAGTAGCTTCAAAGAAATATTTTGTGCACAAATTTACAGAATCCACTCCACATGTTCACATGGACTATTTACCCAATCTGTGGTAGAGCATTCTGAACTCATATTGGTCTGACCCATCATAGTCAGACACCGTGTAACTTGGCTCTAATGTAGTGATGTCATTCTGGTCCTCTTTAGAAAATGAAGGACACCAACCAACCAATTATCCAAAGAGAGTGAGAAATAACAGATAGCCAGGTTCAATGTTGTAATTATATCCACAAAATTTTGCAAGACCTAGAGCATGGTGATGAGTAGAGATAGGAGAGGCTGTATGGAAGAGATTTGGACAAGAGATATATGGTAGAGATATGGACAAAATTTGTGCACAATGAATAAATACAGAGAGACTGAGGTGTAATCATAGATGGGGTACAGAAATCAATGAGATTGTGCATCAAGCAAATATAGTTATTTCTTCTAACATCTGCTGTTAAATTTGAAGTTTGGCCAACAATCCTGGAAATTGAAATCCAAGTATATGAACTCTATAGAAAAATTTCATTTAAAGAAAAAAATCATTAGAATGAATTAATTGGGAAAAATATTTATAAAGTGATTAGTATTTGCTAAGCTCTGGGTACACAAATCCAAAAGGAAAGTCAGTCAATCTCTGGAGTCCAAAAGCTTACATTCTGATAGGAGGATATAGCACACATAGGAGAGAGTTAGGCAGGGAGGGCGTATTTTGACTCAGAAAACTATAGAGCTATTGAGCGGGGACATAAGTTAGTAGCTTGACATATTGCCTGAAAGAACATTAAAAGAGTTAATTTGATCATAGTTCTGAAAGTGAAGATAGGGGTAAGAGTCCAAGAGTGTTTTTAAGGAGATTGTTCAAGCTGTTAAACACCAAGCCTCAAGCCCAATTCACTCTGGATCTCATGGATAGAACATGCATCACTTAATGGTTATTTTTGGATCCCTCTGGCTCAGAGTGAAAATAAATAGTAAATGTTTTTCTTTTGGTCAGCAACCCTGAGGGTATTTGCCTGCGGGTTTGAGATATATATTTAATTAAAGGAGCCATCCCATGACTCATTTCATAAAGAAGCCGAGGCCTTCTGAACGGGTGTTGCCTCACTCAAAGTGAGAGCCTGAAAAGACCTTAGCTTAAAAGGCTAAGTTATCCCATTGCAACTTCATCCATTTCTAGGAGTCCTAATGGATATCTGGCCACTGGACCCAGAGAGCTCTGGAAGAGAAAGTGAGGCTGGTAACTTTGCACAGCCCTCTCTCACTCAAATAAAAGTCAATTGCAACTCATGTCATCATATTCCTGGTGGCATGGTCCTTTTTGAAAACAAAGGATAAACCACAACCAAAGGTTTTGAGAATATGACTGAAAAGCAGAGTGGGATGAAGCTTGTTTGGGAATTGGTCAGAATACAGAAAAGTTGGCCAAAAGAGGTAGTCACCAATCAAGACAGATAACCCAAATTTGTAAGTCCCAGAGATAAAATGGTTCAAACTTCCAACGCAAAGTCTTTGGTCAAGATGGTAGTAGTGGTGGAAGTTATGGAAAATATGACTGGGAAAGAAAAAGACACCATTCTTTTGTCTCAAGAAACCAAAAAAGGACACAAGATCAATCCCTGTTGGAGCTTTATCCTGATAACAATTTCAAATTACTCTTGATGATGCCAAGTTGGAATGGACCACTCTGTTTAATCTTTTTGTATTGTCATTAAAAAAAGTAGTCCCATTGTCATGCTTAGAACAGTATTAAATGACTGTTATCATGACTCTATTTTCTCTGATGCCTCAAAAAAACGTTAAGCAGAGAATACCATTAGTCTTGCTCATGATTGTTACAAAAAGTTAATATAATAGTTCCATTTCAAACCTGAGGGAAGACAAGGATTCCAAAAATATATTTGTACTAATGCACTGTTATATTTGATTTTATCAATATATATGATATATACGTGTTTTAATTTTATTTTTATTATGACTGTGACAAACATTAAAAATATGATCATGTCTATACACAGAGAATAGAATAAGAAGATTCTTTATTAACTACATTTTTTTCTTATACATGCCCTGATATGTGTGTGTGTATAATTCCATACAATGATACTCAAAACATATTCTGTCTGAATTTCCTTCTCTGCATGTTAAAATGTGTCAAAATTCCTTTTTCTTTCTTAGAAAGAGATAATGAGAGATGAAGGAAGGAAAAATAAAGGAAGAAGGATTCAGGAAGAGATGGAGTGAGGGAAGGAGACGAAGAAAAAGAAGGAAGAAGGGAGAAAGTTCAAACCTAATGTAGATAATCAAGTTATTGATTTAAAAAAATCCCTGGAAAATAACTGAATCAATATCACTCTTTCCTGTGGAGGCTAAAAGAGTCTATGAATTCAGCCAGCAAAAGTTGATCACCTTGTTAAGTAATGACACAAAGTCGTCAAGGGCAACATCGATGTAAAATATAAACTCATCTGTAACATCTTACATAAAGGCAAGCAGATCTAAGTTGATGCAGGAGGCCAAAGGACAGCAAAACTCTACCATGGAAATCCAATCAAATCTAGAAAATGTATCTGAATGAGTCCTCATTAGGAAATCCAAGAAAAAAAATGTACTGAATCATTTTTTCCAGACCAGTTTGGGAAAGGGAAACAGACTAGAGGTCTACAGATACTAGGGATGGGATCTGATTAAGAATGGCCATACAGGAAAAAGAGGTTTTATACCAGAACAGGAAGAGACCAAGAGGAATGCAGCAGCTGTATCATATTAAATGACTAGAGATAGTGGATAAGTTCAGTACCTAGAACCCCAGGGCACACTCATAGTTGTGTTACTTAGAATCATATCTAGATCAGGATCTTTTATAGCTCAGGCCAAGAGGGGAGCAATAAAACTATTTTGGAATCACTGAAAGCTTGTGTATCTCCAATCTTAGCTAACCCAGTGATCATAGAATAAAACAATACTCAATACACACACACACACACACACACACACACACACACACACACACACACACA
>NW_027185715.1:7094671-7097314 GCF_028583685.1 Petaurus breviceps papuanus | reverse complement strand
ACACACACACACACACACACACACACACACACACACACACACACACAAAACCAAACCAGCAGCAGGAATCTAGAGGACATAAGGTTAACTCAGACTTCCCTCAAGAAATATGAAGAGTTTGGCCCTAGCATAAACTCTGAAATCTAGGAGATAGGTTGGAGGAATGAGGAAGCAAAAAATGAATCCTACCACAAGGAACTAATGCAACAGGAATGCTCAAGACACAAACTTAGAAGAAGAGAATTATCCCAAAATATGAATAAGAAAAGTTTCAAATAAAAACATATGTTGGGTACAAGTTCTACTAGAATTTACAAAAGAGATTATAAGCAGGATTTTTCAAAAGATAAAATATTTTTTTAAAAGAAATGAGAGTTAGAGAGAAAAGTAGTAAGATCTATTTAAAAAAAGAATTGGATGTGGAGTTCATAGAATATCAAAAAAAAGTTGCAAAATCTTACTCAAACATCAATCTCTGTAAATTAGAAAGAAACAAATTGAATAATGACTCTATGAGGCAATGTGAAATTTTATAAAAAAGTCAAAAGACAAAAAAAGTTTATATTAAAGGTATCTCAAAAACATGTGAGTTGGAAACCAGACTGAAGAGAGATAATTTAAGTTACTGGATTGCCTGAAAGCCATATCCAAAAAAGAACTTATATATACCCTTTTAAGAAATCTGAAAAAATATACAAATCTCTTACAGAGGGTAAAGTGGAAAAATAAAGAAGCCACCAGTGATGTTTTGAGAAAACAAGAAAAAAATTAAAACTCTCAGGAACATAGTAACTGACATCCAGAGTTTTACATCAAAGGAAAAAAAAACAGCTAGAAAGAACAATTTTAAATAATAGTTACAGTTAGGTTCACACATGATTTTGTATCCATCAGCATAATGAATGACAGTCAGCTAGATAGTATAGTTGATAGAGTGCTGGGCCTGGAGTCAGGAAAACTCAGCTTCCTAAGTTTAAATCTGGTCTGAAAATCTTACTGGCCATGTAACCCTGGGCAAGTCACTTCAGTCTGTTTGCCTCAGTTTCCTCATCTGTAAAGTGAGCTGGAGAAGGAAATGGCAAAGCACTTCAGTATCTTTCCTAAGAAAATTCCAAATGATGTCACAAAGTTTCGGACATGACACGTGTAACAGAGCAGATATCTTGGTATATGATGTTCCAGAAGGTTAAAGATTTAGGATTATAACCAAGAATATTTATGCAATAAAAGAGGGAGGGGGAGATGGATCTTTAATAAAATAGATTCTTTTAAATTTTATTTTTTATTTATGTAATAGAACAAACATTTCTATAACATAATACAATAAAAAGATGATTGTACATGAAACTGCAAATCTACTATGCACAACTTGCTATTCCTTTCAAAGATACAACAAAATTATAATGTAAATTTATTTTTCCCTTCCCCCCACCTAGAAATGTCTGTCTTTAGACACAAATAGAGATAAACATGAGGAAACAATCATTAAAGACTAAGGAAGGATAAACTATTTGCCTTCTAATATGTAGAGATAACAACTGTGGCCCCTCTGAAATCTAAAGTCTGAGAGGGAATCCCATTAGAGAAGGGCTAAGAGGGATTCTGTTTTGATGATGTTAAGAAAACCAATGGAAAGGGCAAGGGCAAGGAGTATATGGGATGGGGTTGAGGGCCAAGAAGGATGAAGAAAATTTTATAATATGATGAAGGTCTATACAATCAAGGAGGAAGGGACGGGAGGATCAGGGGACACTTGAAAATGAATTTCATCGGACATTGTCAAGGAAGGGAAGAATATACACCCATATGTATATGCACCGTTGGATATAGAAAGACATTTTAGTCAATGGGGAAATAGGGAAAAAGGAAAAGGGGGTAAATAAGAAGAAAAAAAGGTAGGTTAAGGAAGTGATTAGTCCTAAGCAAAATAAACTCTAAGGATATACAAACACATAAACACACACATATATGTATGTATGTATATTATATATACATATGTATGTATATATACATGTATGTGTGTGTGTTTAGCAGCTCTTCTCTTCAATATGGAAAAGAATTGGAAACTGAGGGGGCGTCATCAATAGAGGAGTGGCTAAAAATTTATGATATATGAATTTGATGGCATATTATGGTGCTATAAGAAATGATGAAATATTGGTTTCAGAGAAACCAGGGAAAACTTGAATGAATACATAGTGAAATGAGAAGACACTGAAAAACAATTTATGCAGCAATGTTTTAAACACAACTTTGAAAGATTTATGAACTTCAGTCAGACTCCTGACCACCTACAAATCTAAAAGACTCATGATGAAACATATCACTAGTGCTGGGGGGGGGGGGGGGGGGGATCAACACAAAGTACAGATTTAGACTTTTTTTAACATGGCTAGTTCAGGAATTTGTTTTACTTGGCTATACAATGGGGTTTTATTTTTCTTTCTTAATGGGGTAGAGAGGGTGTAATGGGAATGTAAATTTAAAGATCTTCCCTGCCCCTAGGGTAAAGTGTACCTGGAGCCTGGGGTAGGAGGCTTGTTTTTTAGTAGATACTTTTTGATTGGCCAGTGGATCCAAAAGGTTGTTACCCTACATTCTCTGAGCCAGGAGAAGGCTATATAAGCCCTGATGTGAGGCTTT
>NW_027185715.1:7050625-7094271 GCF_028583685.1 Petaurus breviceps papuanus | reverse complement strand
GGGATGCTGACCTTTTGCCCCTGAAAGAGGTAAACAATACATGTTTGACTGATTAAAGTAAGCTTGTTAACCCATTTTGAGTTGCTTTCCTTTATCAAAGCAGATCCAAGAACCTGTATGAGCAGCCACCCTGGGGATGCGGGGGTGCTTGCTGCCATAGAGGGTGAAGGATTTTTGTTGAATATATCTATATTTATAAATGAATAAACTATTGAGAGACAGTCACTGATATTCTGGTGAACTAACTGTAATAGTTGGAGAGACAATGAGTAAGTTGTCAAAAGAAAGGTATTAAAGACTTTTCTTTCCAGGGTGACTTGAACTCTTATACTGTGGAGAAATATTAGAAAGGGAATTTTTCAGAGACTTGGATGCTATTTTGAAAGAGCTAAATGATTAGACTATTTCCAGAATTGAGTAAGTAGCAGTAAGGCACTGTTTGTGATCTTCCTTGTAGTTGATGTTTTCTAAATAATTATTCATGCTTTTATTTTCTTTGTTAATCAATTGGATAACCATCCACAAGTATTACAAAAGAGAGTGTTAAAGGCATAGAACAGGATCACCTCCTAAAACAGTGAGAAGTGAAGAGAAAAGCAAAGTTTACAGAAGATTTGGCAAAACATCCAATTTAATCCAACTATCTAAAGAGGATTTAAAGAGGATACTGAAAGGATAAATAATGGGTAAAATAAAAATTAAAAAAAAAAGATTTTAGAGATTTATAGAACACATTTGTTCTATCCATAATAGAAGATCTCAATTTGAAATCTAATAGTACAGTTATTGTATGTATATGAAGAATTAGTAATAACATTAAAGAAAACAAAGATGGGAAGAGTATCTGGGGGGAAAGAAAAACCAAAGCAGAAGAGGTCTATGCTGGAGACAAAGTAATTTGAAGCCATTGAGGAAATAATTCTGAAGATATCAGAAGGAGAAAAAAATACCAAACTCTTGGTGGGGGGAAGTGGGAGGACATATAGGTATTATTAAAAAAAATTAGGGAAAGGAGAAAATATCAGTTACTACTGAATCATATGCTTCCTTTGCCATTTCAACAACATTTTCATGAGAATAATTTATATTTATTCAGTCCAAAACAATTTATTGAACATCTATTATATGTCAGGCATTGTAATAGACTCTAGGGATACAAAAAGAGTCAAAAGACAGTCATTGTTTTCAAGGGCCTTAGAACCTAATGAGGGAGACAATAGGAAAATATATAAAAAAGCAACCATGGACATGATAAATGATTAAAATAATAATTAAAATAAGTAAAAGAAGGAAAGCGGGAATTAAGAGGGATTGGGGAAAGCTTCCAGAAGAAGGTAAGATTTTAATTGGGATTTAAGGGAAACGCAGGAAGGTCAGTGATTGGAGCATAGTGGGAATAGTGTTGCAAGCATGTGGGATGGCCGGAAAAAATGCCTGTAGCAGAGAGATGGAAGGTCTTCTTCATAGAACAGCCAGGAGGACTAGTCACTGGATTGGAGAGTATATGTTGGGAATAAGATATAAAGATGACTGGAAATCATCAACCGGTGTTAGGTTAAGAAGGTCTTTGAATGTCAAAGAGTTCATGTTGTATTTGTTCTTAGAGGCAACAGGAAGCCACTGGAGCTTATAGAGTAATGGGGGTGACATGATCAGGCTAAACTTTGAGGAAAATCACTTTAGTGGCTGAATGGAAGACGAATTAGACTGGAGAAAGACTTGAGGCATCCCAATAGCAGGCTATTGGAATAATCTAGATGTGAAGTGATGTGAGCCTGCCCTACAGTGGTGGCAGGGAGAGAGAGGAGAAAAGCATATTCAAGAGACATTGGGAAGGTGAAATTTACAGGTCTTAGCAATAGCTTGGATATGGCAAGTGAGAGATAGTGAGGAATCTAGGTGGATACCTAGACTGTAAGACTTAGGGATTGGGAGGATGTTGTTGCTTTATATATTAATAGGAAAGGTAGAAGGAGCAGGTAGGATTTAGGTGAAAAGATGAGTTCTGTTTTGGGCATATGTAATGGCAAGCAAAGAAGTAGTTAACACCTTGTTTCAGGTATTTAATTAGCTCTTTGTTTCAAGTCAAGTCTTGCCCATGATTATATCAAATCTTTTATTAAGAAAGCAGAACTTGTGAACCCCCCAACTTGTGAACCCTAGAACTTGTGAACTTCTATGGCTGATGCTGCAAGAAGGGGGAAGAAGCTAATGATCATATATAAGGAGAGGTCTAGGATGGAGAGAGCAAAACTGAAAACTGAGCAGAACTGAGAAGAGAGAAGATCAGAGAACTGAGAAGAACTGAGAAGAGAATTGAGAATAACTGAGCAGAAATGAGAGGAAAACTCTTGTGGTGGCAGTCAAGAAGGAAAAAAAAACTTGTGGTATCACAGCATTCTATGTTTGTTATGTCTGTGTTATTTTTGTTTGTGATACTTTGTACAGAAGCCCTGGGACCTTGCTGGAAGTCCTTAAAGAGAATTTTCTGGTTGTCTGTTTACAGGAGTCCTGGAGCAGGGTTTCAGAGGTCTTTATTGATGATTTGTGTTCACCTTTTTGACCTTGTTTGTGGGTCTCTGATTTCACAGGCAGATAGTGAATTGATGATGGTACCGGCAATGTGTATGAAAATTATTGTGGCTCTGCTAAGCTTTGTCTTCCCAGAAAAAGGAATTGTGAAGAACTTGAGGTGGACTGGACACAGTGACCTTCAATCTGGAACAGGAACTGGATGAAGAACTGGACAAGGCAATGGGAGTTTCCTGCCTTTGAACCCAGGTTACAGTTGAGTGGATTCAGATAGGAGCAGGACCCATGGAAGAGTAACCATGGAAGGTGAGAGTCGGCCTCCGGTAAAGATGAAAAGACTTCTCCTTGGGTATTTAATGGAAACTGAGAAGATCATAATTTCCTGTGGCCTAGGGATGGGAGAACTTTGTACTCTGTATCCTGTACCACTTCAGGATGATTGAATTAATGATGATTGGAAACTAATCTCCAATTAAGAAGAAAGAAGACATTTTGACTGGGAGATTAGGAAAATGAGAACTAGAGGTGGAGACCTTTGACCTTTGTGTTTTGTGTCCATTAAGGAGGCAAGCCTCCTTAAGGATGATTGAGTTAAGTTCTTACTATATTTTATCTTTTGCTTAAAACTATGTGATCACTTTGGTGAAAATTATGTGGCCATTTTAGTAATAACTTCTTATACTATAACATTGTGAATGCTGTACTTTAATTTCTGTGAATGTTTTGCTTTATTCTACTGCTGAATAAATAGAGAGTTCACTATACTATGTAATCAGAACCTTGAAGCTATTCACAGAAGTAGTCCTCTGGAAAACTGTATTGCTTGGCTTTACAACATATTGAGTTTACAATGTCTATTGGACATTGGTTTCAAAATATTAAAAGGCTGTTGGAGATACAAGATTGGAGGTTGCTATAGATGAGGCAGGAAAGGCATATATGAGAATCATGGGTGCAGAGACAGCCATAAAATCCATGGGAGTTGATTATATCATTAAGTGAAGTTGTATAGAGTGAGAAGAGAGGAGGACTTAGTACCCCAAGTGACACCTCAGTACCCTGAGGGATACCTACAATTAAATAACATAGTCTGGAGAAGGATCCAGCAAAAGAGACTGAAGGAGCTGTGTCCCAAAAGCCTAGAGAGAAGATAGTATTAATGCAAAGAGAATGATGAGAAGTGACAAAGTCAGGAGAAAAGTCAAGGAGGATTAAGATTGAGAAACGGCCATTGGATTTGGCAACTAAAAGTCAACAGAGTTTGACCCAAAAACTCACCTTAGAAATAACAAGTAAGTTAAAGATATCCATTTTCCAGATTGTGTTGTGAAGTTGGATAGGAAACCCACATAGTTGATCTATCAGTACAGATATCTGGGTGGCCTCAGAATTGAATAGGGGTAGGATAATATAGTATCTTAAATTAGTATATTGTAATTAAGAACAAATTGTTTTCTTCAAGACAACTTTTTTAATAGCAATATTACTTTTGATGTAGGGCATGGAATAATACAGTTTTTAAAGAATCAAAATTGTGGTCACATTGCTCCAATGGCCTTTTCTCAAATGCATGGATGTGCAAGATAGATTCAGCATATTGTCAATAAATAATTTTGCACAGAAAGTATCATAAAATGCCAGGAAAGAGATATCTGCCTGTAAGGACATATAGTGAGATCAGGGAATAATTGGTGGGCAATCTTTGTTCTTCACTGGTAATTATTTAAAGTCAAAAGATTTAGTGGAAAACACCTAACCTTTTTAACTCCTGTGGAGTGAGGTGGACCCCTATAGAAGGTTATGGATAATGGTCACCTACTATCTTCTACAGGAAACTTTTCTGAATCTTCTCAATTTCTAGCCCCTTCCCTCGAAAACAACCATACATTTAATTAGGTGAGATTTATTTGTTTTTATTATCTTTAACATTTTTTCTTTATATTCTTTTGTTTTCCAATTTTCTCCTCTATATTAGAATATAAGATCTTTATAAGAAAGGTCTTATTTTATATTTGTATTCCAGCATCTAGTACTATTCCTGACATAGGGTAGACACTTAAATGCTTGTGGATTGAATGATTAATTGGGTTTTGATCAGTGCCTCTGCAAGAAATAGTCACATGTATGAGGTCACAGAGTCATTGAACTGGTAAATAATGCTATTTTCTTGTTAAACTATTATTGGAAAAACTAACAGAGTTGGAGGATGATTCAAGAAGTGACAAAGAAGATGGTGGTGGTGATGATGATGATGATTATGAACAATTACAACAATAGCAAAAAACAACATAATAAATCACAGAGAAAAATCAGACATTGGACTTTGAGATAAAGTCATCAGCTGAATTTGAAACAGTTGCTAGTAACTGAGGTCGAACCAGATGTCACAAACTACAAGAGAAGTAAGAAATACAGGAAAATACAATGGACTATCAAGTCAAAGTAAGAATCAGAATCAGGAGCAGAAGAAGAAATGGCACAGATCTAATTCACTGAGTATTTCATTGTATGGCTAGAGGCAGATCACGAGAACAAAGAGGGTGTTCCTGAGTTATTTAAAGCTTAGTGGTTAATTCTCCTTCAGAAATAATTTCCTTACATTTTGACCTCTGTGTGTTCCTTCGTCTGACTCCCCCATGGACTGTGGACATAAATGCCATGTGGAATATCACTTAGAAATGTGTTTTAAGGTTGACAAGTTCTCTGAGGAACTGTAGTCTACATTTTTGGGCAAGTAGGTGTAAAGACTGTGAAATGAAATATAGCTTGGGGAGGCAAGAAGGAGGGTCTGGTGCTTTTTACTTAAACATTAAATTTCTAACTGAGGAGTCAATGAAAATGAAAATGTAATATGGGAAAACATGGATTCAGGCAGAGTTGAGACAGCTGTTGATGTCTTGTGTTTGATCAGTAACCAGATAAGCTTATAGCAGCATTTTGTCAGTGTTACTTGAAAGAAACATAGTAAATATTGATAATTTTAGATATTCAGTAGCTGGACGTCAATTTTAAAGGAAATAAAATTTAAAATGATTCCATTGAATCACTATTCCAGTGATTTAATATAATATATCCTAGACCAAGTATTTTAAAGTCAATATGAAGAACGATTGCACATACTGAAAATTAAGTGGTTGGAAAAACATAACTTTTATATTTACTGCCTGATGGCCCTCTGCTAAAACCTTAACATATGGTTTGGAGTAATGTCAAAACATCTGCTCCTAAAGCAGATAGAAGTCCTTTCACTTATTCAACAATCCTTCCACTCCAGGCTGAACTCTACGCTGCGCTCCAGAGTTCTTCTACCTTGCCCCAGCTCTTCATCTTGAAGACTGGAATTCATGTATTAGAAGTACTTTCCACTCTGGTGGCCTTTATTTCTGATGGCAAGGTTTCTTCCAGAACTTCCCCTTAAGAAGGGTGCCTCCCCCCAAAAAAAAGAAGGGTGCCCAGGCCAGTCATATTCTGTTTCTTTTTGGACTTGTTCTACCATGGTTCCCAGATCAGGTTCCTCACCCCCCATTTTTCATCTTCCTTTTAAGTGTTATCTTTCCTCATTATAGTATAAATTCATTGAGAATAGGGAATCTCTTTCTTTTAAACTTGTATTTGTATTCCCTTAGCTTAGCAAAGTTCCTGGTACATAGTAAGCATTTAATAAATGCTTTTGACTGATTGATTGGCTGACCTTTATTAAGCACCTATTTTATGGAAGGGTCTGTGTAAATATTATATAATCTAATCATTAAATTAATAAATTCTGTGAGAATTTTGCCCAAGCAGGAATCCATGGTTATGGTTCTGAAATAATTGTGCATGATATTTATTATTTATAATCATTCAATATTGATACTTCAAACAGTCATATAACAAAAAATATTATTAAATGAAGGCAGGACTTATTTATTTTTCTATCTTCTTCCATGCATAACACAGTGTCTGATACTTGCTTTGTATCATAACAGTAAAAAAAAATACTAAATATTTATAGGACTCATACACTTGCAATATTTTAATTTTTCTTATAGTTATTTGTTTATATGCCAAATCCCCCACTAAACATTTAAGTTGGGGGAAAAGAATATGTCTGATTTATTTTTCTACCTTATTCAGAAACTAGCCTAGTGTCTGTGGTGTGCACATAGTAATATTAATATCCATGTAGAAGCAATTAAATATAACTTGTGTACAGAGTGTAACTGAGATGAATCTGGTCATGGTAGATAAGGATAAAAGAAGTAATTTCTCTGGCTACATCCATTTTGGACTTCTTGATTTCTCCACCATACTCTTAGGTCCCTTATCATTGTTAAATATCATCTTCCTACAATATATGATAAGCCTTAATACTTATATTTCATCAGTACTCTCTTTCCTTCCGATTAGAGAACAGAAAAATGAACTCCTAAACCTTCATTTAAGGACAAACATCTCTATTTCCCACCCAGGTTGCATTCATTATGAACTTCTTTGACTTCACTACCATGCCCCGTCCAGATACTTCCCCTTCCTCCCCACTCCACCCCTATTTTTTCAGCTTTCTTATTTTGTGTGTTATTTTACCCAATTACATTATAAACACATGTGTATATATGTATGTACATATGTATGTGCATATATATGTATATATATATATACACGCACACAGATGTATGTATACAATATACAAATATATAACATGTGTATCCCCAGGTCTTAGCACACTGCTTGGTACATAATATACTGACCCTTAATGAATGTTTGATAACTACTGATTATTGACTAATCTTTGTTGAAAACGATTCCTTATATTGGGGATAAGTATCTCAAATGATGGAACTTTGATGATATCTATTTCATAGGATAATTCTTGCTTATTTATATTTCTTAATGGATTTTTTTAAAAGTTTAAGTTAAATTATTAATTTTTTTAATTTATGAAATAAAACAAGGATAAATGACTGAATCAAGATTTTGGTACACCTGCACCATCTCCCAACAATTTTGCTTTTAAAAAGGTAAGGTAGACAAAAATCTGAGAAATATATAGGAATGAGTCTAAAACACACTCTAGTTCCCTAGAAAATGCTATGCAATTCAACAACCCCTCCAGAGGAATCATTTAGCCTTAGATGAGGAGAAACCATATGAGTCTAGGAAGGGGATCAGTCTGAAATAACAGGAACCCATAAAAATCTTTGAACCAGGATTCCTGGAGATAAGGGGAGTTTCTGGAAAACAAGTTTTTTGATCAGTCAGAGGAATTTAACAAAGACTTAGCATCCAACAGCCTTTGCTGGATCACATTGATCATGAGTTTGATTTCTTGATCTACATAACTATCCATTGAATAGTTAATTATAGAATCCTTCCAAGATTTGAAACCAAATTCATTCTCCTAGAACATTCCTTTTTTGAAAGTTGAGATTACATTTACCTGCTGCATGCTCAACAGTATTTACCCACAAAGATTATCAATAGAATCGGAAATCAAAACATAAGTTCTTTCAGTATGCTGTGATGTAATCCAACTGGACTTGTTGTCTTAACCCACTGAAGAAAGAAAAATCTTTTTCTCTTCACTTTTTTTAGGTTTCAGTGCCTGATTTATCATTACTTTTTCATTTTAAACTTCTTCATCCTAAAATCATTCTTCTTGGAAAATCAAAATGAAGTTTAAATGAGTTGAACTATTCTGCTTTCTTTCTGTCAGATAAAATTATGTTCATAGGTGCTATAATCCAAGGAATGGAAACGTGCTCATTGTGTTTGCATGATGTTGAAAAACAGCATGGCACATTAGAAAGCATAATAAATAAGGAAATTAGAAGACCTGAATTTGAGTTCCAGCTCTTTGTTTATCACCCGCAGAACTCTGGGTAAATAATTTAGCTTTTCTGAGCTTTAGTTCTTTCACCTGAGGAATTAGATTAGATCAGAGGTGTTAAACATATGGCCTACAACACTCTCGACTGAGACCTTGACCAGGTTAAAATTAAATAGGAAACATTTAACAAAACAAGTAAACATATGTTAGTATGTAATTTTCCAAGTCCATAAGCACCCACAGGGATCTCTCTCTCTCTCTGCTCCCAATAGGTTAATAGCCCCATTTCTATTTGAATTTGACAGCATTAGGCTACATGACCCATAAGATCTCTTCCAACTCTAAATCTACGCTCTCATGATATTTTGGGAGAGGAACAAGGCATATAAGATTTTAAATGTTAACTGGATATCTGAAATGGATAACTCCAGCAGCCAATTGGAAATGTAGGTCTTTTGTTTGGGAGAAAGACTCTGGTTAGAGATATTTCAATTTGAGTATCACCTATATAGAAATAGTGACTAGAATTTCCATAACACTCTCCATGGGTCTGAAAATAGTTTTCCTTAAAATGTACTAAGACACAAAACCCTAAAACCTTTCTGAGAAGAGAAATAAACTTTCAGGATAAAACAACCTGAAATTCTTTTTATATTTAGAAGTCTTATTTATAGTGCTATACAACAAGAAAGATCCAATGTTTCTAAGTGAATTGTTTATAGTGGACTTTTTCACTTTCCAATTTGTTCTGGCCTGTTACATTTGGTCTTAACTGAGTTCAGTTAGACATACTAGTTTCTTATATTGATACTTTTACCTATCGATTTTAGTAAATTTTGAAAAAATTATCACATCTATTTCTAAATTTTAGTTGAATAGTGACCATTTTTGTAACCATGTTTTTGTAGTGAAATATCTGTTCTAATATTTTCCTATTTCTAGTCTATCAATAGGTTAAATTTAGAGATTAAGCATTTAAGAATGAATTCCTTTAATCTCCCCATTTTTACTGATCCTGCTTTTCACATTTTCTAGCTTAGTTTACTGAAGTTCAAATAATCTTTGTAATGAGATTAATGATGAAAAAAATAAATTACCATTCAAAATTATTGGTGACTCGAATCAATGGATAGGCATTGATGGATATGGATAGTCATTTATCAAGTATTATGACATGAATCTCTGGTTCTAAAAAAACTTTCATTGTTTAATACATTTGAGCTCTTGCCATAACATGACCTGCTTTAGCATGACACCTTCCAATGGATCTTAGTTAATGGGAATCTTGAAGGATCTTGCCATAGCATCATGCCATATCCTATCTCCAAACTCTCTTCAAAGTCTTAGGTTTGTATTTTTAACTTCCTTCTAGATAACTTCACCTTGGTATTCTGTTGGCATCTAAAACCCAACATGTCTACAATCAAATTTGACATTTTCCCCTTAAACTCACCCTTCCCCTCTCTTCTCTCTTTCTGTTAATGACACCACAGTCCTGCAGACTTCTACGATCACAAATGTAGTTTTTTAAATATTTATTTTCTTTTTTCACACTGTGAATTGAATCAGTTGCCAATTCAATTCAATTCTAGCAAAGAAAAACTCATTAAATGTTAGAAACTATGAGCAGCTAAGTGGCACACTGGACAGAGTATTGGGCCTGGAGTCAGGAAGACTAATCTTCCTGAGTTCAAATCTGACCTCAGATACTTACTATTTGTGGGACCTTGGGAAAGTCACTTAACCCTGTTTGTTTCAGTTTACTCATCTGTAAAATGAGCTGGAGAAGGCAACAGGAAACCACTTCAGTGTTTTTGCCAAGAAAACCCCAAATGATATATCACCAAGAACAGGATAAGACTGGAAATGACTGAACAATGAAAGAGACAGTATTGTAGTGCTAGAGTATACAACTTCCTGGTTTTCAAAGAGTTTATCTGTACTGGGAAGGTACAAAATATACATAGATAAGCATAATCTAGGCTCTTTTGAGGATAGGAAGCACAGGGAAATAATTAAAAAGGTGACACCTGAGATGGGCCTAGAAAGAAGTAAGGAAATATAAAATATATAAATGAGAAGAAATTTCAGGCCAGTCATAGGGCATGCCATTTAGGAATTCATGGAAATAAAATTTATTATTCATTTTAAGAAATTAAGAGATACCTGTTTGGTCAGAATCAGAACAAGCATGGTGTTTTAGAAAGACTGATAAATTTGGAGTTGGATGGTCTAAACTTAAATTTTGGCTTTGCCACTTACTTCCTGGGTGTCCATGTGCAATTCATTTAATTCCTCTGGGACTCAATATATTTAAGTGTAAATTGAGGGGATGGACTAGATGGCTTCAAAGATCCCTTCCAGATCTTAATCTATGTTCCTATGATCTTGTGAATGAAGCATACTTCACAAGGACCAAAGTAATATGACTAGACAGGTAGGTCCAATCTAACTATGGAGGTTTATAAATGCAAATTTGGGAAGTTTGGGTATCTCTGTGTGTCTGCATGCCTGTGTGTTTTTGCACCTATGTGTTTTCCCTGGAAGAAACAGCAAGCCACTTAAGAACCTGGCCATTTTTTCTGTGACTTCTCTTTCCACCATATCACTCTCATTCAACCCTTTCTTTCCACTCCTATTACAAACACAGTAGTCTAGGCCTTCATCTATTTCTGTCTATGAAATGAGGATAAATGGTTGGTCTCATCTGATGGATTTTCCAATTTCACAACCAGTGATTCAAGAAGGCATGCCCAATCAACAATATATGCAATTTACACTACATGGAACTCAAAGTAATGACATTTTGGATCTTAAAATTATCATTTAATTTTAAAATAAGAGACAACTCTTAATATACTATGTCAAAGAAAACAAATAATGAAATACATCACAATACATGCATCAATAGAGATTATGCCCTTAGATTACTACATACTCAATAGTTATGGGGACTCACTTTTAGGAACCTGTTAAGAAGCTTATGGGGGAGGAAAACTCACATGTTTAGAGTAATGTGCAACTCTGAACTTCAGGTTTCATTGGTTTTGCTTCCATTTAGGATCATCTGCACCTCATGAACCTGATTCTCAGATCACTGATTGCCTCTTTAGCCTGCAAAATTCTTATTTTCTCTACTGGAACATTACTTTTATAAGCTTTTTTTCAATTAATCACCTTCTTTAAAATCACATTTAGAAAAGGTTAGCTTTTAATGTGAGTAGCAATTCTCTGTAGACTAGAGAATCACAAATCTCACAATACTAGTTATTTGTGGGCTATACAAACCAGCCTAGCCCAGTTTTTCTCTAAACCAGTTGCTGCTCTGTGTTTCAACACTAAAACTCCCTCTCCTTTTCCTTCTCAAGCCAGAGGGGGCAGCAGAGAACAATAAACGCTTGATGAAAGGTTTCACCTGTTTCCAATTCTACCTGACACTAAAGGGTTTCTGAACAATGAAGTCAATTCTCTCTCCAACCAATCAGAAATCAGTTAGCAGAAGCCTTCTATCCCTTGATTGCTTCCAATAGCCACAGCTCAGACAAAGTAGCTTTTCAATTTCCCATCACATGCCCTCACCTTGTTTTCAATTCTTCTCTGGTTATTTTGCAGCTACTGTCGAGTTGTGGTTTCAGTGTGACCATCCTGATTTTCAGTGAGTCCGTCCTGATTTTCAGTGATTCACCTTTCAGGTAAAAAGTCAAACTGTTCCAAATTTCTCCTATCAAATCAATAACCATTTTAAAATAATTTGTTGTTGTTGGGTAATTTCAGTCATGTCTAATTCTTTAAGACCCATTTGGGGATTTCTTGGCAAAGAAAGTAGTTGAGCATTTCATTCTCCAGCTCATTTTTGAAATGAGAAACTCTGGCAAGCATGATTAAGTGACTTACCCAGGGTCACATAACTATTAAGAATCTGAGGACAGATTTGAACTCAGGAAGATGAGTCTTCCTGATTTCAAACCCAGTGTTCAAACCCAGTGTACCTGCCATTTTAAAATCATACTTTTCTCCAAATGTTTATGTGGTTTCTCTTTTTCTTTGAATTTTACCTGTTTTAGTCATAAACCATGTTTTTGCAAAATAGTTGACATACTATTATGCTTTGCAGTTTGAAGTATTCAGCATGGTAGTCTACCCCTTGGTACACCCCTCCCCAAACTGGTATTTACATTCATAAAACTTCAGTTTTTTATATAAATTAAATAACAAATTTCAAAATAATTTTAAATAATAATTTCTGAGGAGTATACAATTTTAATGCAGAGAGAGCTAAAACTATGGAAGTAACATTAGTCACTTCTGTAGTTATCTTTGAATTGTCTTTAAATAACTGCAAGTGAAGCAAAAGGAGTGTTAGAAGCTGACATGAGACAAGTCCATTGTTCATACTAACATTAACAAAAATGATTTCAAGAATACCAGATAATAGCGATTTGGAATACTGTGTCTAAGCACTATTAGGAAGATATTAAAAGCTAAATGAACAAAGAATAATTTATCAAGGCAGAAAGTAACAATTTCTGGAGCTCTGTGAAGTAGATCTAACAGTGACATGCAGAACATGACTAATTAACACTCTACCAGCAGGTGCATTTCTTTAACTATGCAATTATATGTGAACTGAAACATTCTAAGTTCTTACTACCAAGAATACACTCCATAAGTAGGGAAAAAAATCTTAAAGATTATTGCCATATTGGGGTGGCTAGGTGGCTCAGTGTATAGAGCACTGGCCCTGGAGTCAGGAGGACCTGAGTTCAAATCCGGCCTCAAGACACTTAACAAACTTACTAGCCGTGTGACTTTGGGCAAATCACTTAACCCCAATTGCCCTCCAAAAAGCAAAAAAAAAAAAGATTATTGCCATATTTAAATTTTGGTGGTTCTGATTCATCTCTTTCAATTCTATGAACAAATATAGAACAATAAATTCAATTATATAAAAAAAAGACTTTCTCATCATCAGGTTCAACATATTAGGAATAAAATTTTAGGGAGCATAATACCTAAAGAGTGTTTAGACTTTCTATTGATATCATCTGAACAGTATGTCCTGAACACCATCTGTTGGCACCTTGTTCAAAAATGATATAGCAGCTAACATAGGAAAAGACATGATAATGTATCTTCTTAAAATCTTTTTGGGAGTGAAGCATGTGGCTCCCATTGGTCCAACTTTTAGAATACATTGAAGGGAGTTTGGAGATGCAAGATTATTTGTTGCCCAATTCACAAAAACATGAAACAAAATAATAGAATATTTTAAAATTGGGTCATATTTGAGTATTTTAATACCTAGTCATGAGGCAAAGTCGAGGACAGTTGCCATTAAATCACTAACAAGACATTTAAGCCTTTTTTACACATTAATATAGATCCATCAACTTGTAGAGTGGTTCTAGTAGTAAATGAAAGACTTTGAGAAGTGTATTAATTCTAATACTATTGTAATCAGGTCCCCATTTAGTTATATTTTATCTTCCTCTTCTATGATCCTTTCCTTCAATCATAATATCCTACTGATAATTGTTCCCCAAATGCTCAAATTAACATGATAGATTTTTAAAGCTAGAAGAAATCATTCAGTCCAAACCTGTTCTTTTACAGATGAGTAAACTGAGAATCAAACTTGCTCTAACAGGGTAATTTATTTTCATATGTTAATGGATCTTTTAATTAATTTAATTAATTAATATTATTAACCCCAATAAATATTTATTAAGCATCTATGATGGGTCAGTCACTGTAGTATAAACTGGGGAAAGAGAGACTTTACTGATGATCCTTAATGGATTAAAACCCATTTATGAATGCCTATTGTGTGTACATTTTTTCTTCTCTCTCCTATAAATCCAACACACAAAGTTCACTCACTTTGTTGATCTCCTGTTAGAGCTGATATTGTGTGGATACCACTGATTAGTCAGTCCCCTTGATATGTGATCTGTTTACCTTTGTCTTTCCCCAACCCCATCATACATGTCTCTGATTGCATCTTTTAGAAAAAATTGCAATAAAAGGTCTAATTACTGGTTACTGTTTTATGAAGACATACATGTCATAAGAAAAAAAAATATTTGATACACTTGGCTGGATCAGGTATCCGCCAAATACATGAGAAAAAAATGATTAATCTCTTACTCTGTGAGATAATCATGCATTTTATTTTTTATAAACTCTGTGTATCAAAATCAAACTTAAGCTATAAGCCATAAAATATATTATAGTCATCACAGACAATGGATCTGTTCATTTTAAAATGTATTTAGTTAAAGAGAGTAAATATTTAAGTGGCACATAATAGAGATGGATGATCATGAATGTATTTGATCTCTGTGGATGATTGGGGGTACTCGAATATTGGCATACGATTGGATAATCTGATCCACCTGGTGCTCTTAAAACACTGATGGCTGAAAACATTAACGTATTAGCTAAAATTTGTTTCTAGTTACCATTTATCATCTGTATCTGTGCACAGAAAGAGACAGAGAGCAGAGGTAATGGAGAGAAAAGTAATTTTCTAACGAATTTGAACTTTTAACTGATGAGGTAAACTCACTTCTGAGTAAAAACTGATTTTAATGGATTATTTCAACTGACTCTTTTGTGGGCTGTTGAATTTTGCACTTTACTGAGACAAGCATGAATTAATAATATGAGAAGTCACTTCTGCCATTAGCATAACCATCACCTCATTCTTTTCCTTTCCCATTAGCCTGTGGTAATAAACATACAGAATAGATGTTACGAATGCTCTTCCTCTCATAATACCATGAACATTTGACTCCATTTTTGTTATTAGAGGGATTTTTTTATCTGCAATTTTAATATTTCACAGTTTGTGCGATAACTATGATTTCCAATTGTATAGCATTGCTGGTAATTGATAGGGTTAGGAAGGAATATATGGGGACTTAAGAAACCTCAAGCATATTGCCAATATGATATCCTGGGGAAAAACAGCACACATACCCAGATAGGTCAGCTTAAAGAATAAAAACAAAATAACTTTAGGTGGGAGAGGGCACTGACAACTAGGGGAAATCTGGAAAGGTCATTTACAGGAGGTAACTTTTGAGCTGAGATCTGAAGAGAGCTAGAGTCTCTAGGAACTGAAAGTTAAGGAGAACATTCCAAGCATGAAAGTCAGCCTTTGCATGTTCAGAGAAGAGAGATGGAATGTTATGTTCAGGGAACAGACAATGAATCTGAAACATAGACTGTGTTCCTCCCCAGGGAGCCATACACAATTTTTCTACCTTGCCACAGAAACCTTTTATTCCAGAAGCTTACTTTAGCCTTGGAATTCACATGTGGAAAATATCTTCTTCTCTGTTTTCTTTTTTATTCTAGATAAGAAAGTGATTGAGAAAGCATTAATAAGGTGTAATGTAATGCCAAGGAAAGGCAACTTCCCAGGTTCAAAATACCAGCATAGGTGCTCTCTATTTTATTCAGTGACAAACCAAGAACAGAGAAGATCAAAACATGACATCATTCAAAATACAGCATTTACTAAGTGTGATTAAATAATCTCCAAGGACTACCCCACCCCAGGACTTTCCAATCATTCAATCAATTACAAAGTCCCTGTTCTAAATACTACTCCACCCCTAGGCTATACCTTCATTTGGTCCACCACAAAACCCCTCTTCTCAAATGGAGATTATTTTCCAAACATAGGTAAAGTACCTTCACTTGTCAATCACAGAGCACAATAAGGTCAAAAGTTCCCCACCCCTAGGATCACAATTGAATCTACCCCAGAGTTACATCAAGTTTAAACACAGCACTTAATACCCAAATGGAGGTCTTTTCTTCATCTTGACACGAGGAAAGTTCTCAGCAATCTTAGTTCCTGGGGAGACAAGGCTTAGCAAGGCCATAAGATACATTGCCAGTCCCTTCATGAATTTATCCTTTGTCTGTAGAACAGTCCTAGAACCCCTGAACACATTAGCAAAGCCCTCTCCCAGGATTTCTGTAAACATCCAACAAGAAAATCCTTCTTCAGGGCTTCCGAACCAACAGAAAGGTTCCCAGACCCCTGCAACAACAGCACTGTCCTTCACCAGTGGACAGTATTCATTCTGTCTGCAGGACAGTCTCCAGACCCCTGCAACAACAGTACTGTCCCTCATCAGTGGACAGTATTCACTCTCTGTCTGCAGGACAGTCTCAGGGCTTCTTAACCAAATGCCAGGTTCCAGGACTTCTTCAACAGGACAGTCTTTCACCAGTGGACAAATCTGGCAAAATAACATCAAAACAGACAGACAAAGTACCAGCAAAACAGCCATGTCTCCTCAGTCCTTGGCAGCTCAGGGGGGCAGGTCTCAAAAGTCCAGGGCAATTCAAAGCGGCCACCAGCAATTCTCTTAGTCTCTCTCTCTCCACGAGGTGCTGCTTCCAAAAAAAGATCTTCCGCCTCTCTCTAGTGTCTCTCCAAATCTACATCACCAGCTCCTCCCAGTTCAGGACTTTCTTTTCACATCAACAAGCCCATCCCACAGGTGGGATTAACAAACTCTGGGTTTTAACACAATCAATTTGAAAACCAAGCCAATACAGGGGAATCTTTAATTGCCATTACTATCACATAAGGCAGAAAGATATGTCACATATACTCCCCCCACCCCACCCCCAGAGCTGTTTTATCAGCACACCACTGGCTGGATATGCTAGATTTTGGATAGTTGGTGAAAGGGAATCCAAGGAATATACATATGTTCTAATAATGAACATGGGACCTTCACAAAGCCTGGCCATGTGCAAGGTCATAGAAATCTCACAAAAATTAAAGAGGTAAACATATTAAGAATTCTTTATTGACTGTAATAGTTGAGTATGAATGATAAGAGGCTTTTAAAATAGGATTCAAACTTAAAGACAAAATAATTTAATCCTATCAATTGGAGTCAACGAATAAATCATAGGAACAATTGCTCATTTAATTAAAGAAAAAATTAAAAAACATGAGATTGAAATCAGTCCTTAAGATGAATTTATCTCAAAATACTTTCATCCACAAAAGAGAGTCATAGTAGATCAATGACTTGGGTGTACAACTAACAAGGAGTGAGGTTTTAAAAAGCAAAATTATAAATTTAGAGAATAAAAGATGCAAACAAAATTGTAAGCAATAAACTAAAACAAAACATTAAATGAATAAAACCAAGAACATTTAAAAAATATAAAAACAGATAAATTGCTAATCTAATGAGAGGGACACTAACTTACAGAAAAAAAATGAAGAACAAATAAAGTGGAAATAAAAGGCATAGTTTTAAGTTGTTTGCTCAATTGTATATTTGAGCAAGTAAAAATTGAGCAAAAAAATTTTAAATGGTGATGTCTTGACTTATCCATGAATTTGATTTAAATGAGACAGAGTTGTGTGAAACCTCACTCTTCCTGTGTCATCCAAGTTCAGTGGCAGGACAAAAGCCAAGATGACCAGTGATGGTTCAGAATGCAGTGGATGACCTTGGCATCTTTAAGGACTAACCAAGCTCTAAGCACTCTAAAATACTTGCTTCAGCTGCTTTCGTGACCTTTGGAACAAAATGTTTTCAATCACCCATTCAGCTGAGGAAAGTCTTCACACTTTTGGGAGAAGGAGAAGTCATGGCAGCTTAAAATCTACAGGTGGAATCAGTGAGAAATTGATAATTATCGTAATTTGAACAAGTTATACAAAATCATCAAATAATTTTTCCTTTATTCATATTTCTTTGTGGAAAAAAGAGGGTTTAATTCATCTTCAATGGTGGGATATATCTTGAAATGGTGATTATCTAAAAACAAATGACATCAAAAATATTTAAAAATTTTAAAATAAAGTTCATAAGAAATTGGTCTTGTGTTATGTTAAGAAAGGCATAACTTTAGGGTAAAACAATGTTGTGGCACTAACAATATTTTCACCTATTATGACCATATCTGAAATATTGTGATTAATTATGGATGACAAAGTTTAAGAAAATACATTGTCAACTGGGAAAGTGTTAAGAACAAGGCAATCCAAATGATGAATGCCCTGATTCTATGACAAATGTGGAGCAGTTGAAGTTACTAGAGGTGTTTAGTCTCTGCAATGTAAGATTCAGAGAAAGGACTGTTTTCAAGTATTTGAAAGAATGTCAGGTGGAGGACAGTTTAGATGCATTCCTTTAACCAGAGAGGGTGGAACTAAGAGAAACATGATGGATGTTGCAAAGAGGTTAGATTAGGCTTAAAATGAGGAAGAGACTTACTAATGTCCTTCAGGCATTTTTTTTCCAGTAATGTCCAAAACTTCATGATCCCATTTGGAACATTTTGGCAGAGATACCAGTCATTTGCCATTTCCTTGTCCAGTTCATTTTGAGGAATGATGAACCTGAAGCAAACAAGGTTAAATGACTTGACCAAGGTCACACAGCTAATAAGTGTCTGAGGACACATTTGAACTCAGAGAGATGAGTCTTCCTGACTCCAGGCCTGACACTCTTGTCTACTGTACCATTTAGCTGCACCTTACTAGTGATTAGGACCATACAAAAATAGAATGGTATAACTGAAGAAAGGGTGGTTTCCCACATCATGGAAGACCTCAAGCAGAAACTAGATGATTAATTGTCAGGTATGTTAAAAAACATTATAGTTAATATAGTTAAAAAACAGTATAGTTAAAATGGGAATGTTTTTTCTTTTGTGAGGTATGAGAGTAGAAAGCGGCTGAAGTACTTTCCAGTTTTGAAATGTTATTTTGTGATTTTCCATACCAAGGGAACAATACTAGTTGTCACAGTTGTTCCTGTGCCTAAGAATTTGCACTGTTTTTAACAATGGACTATCTCAAAGATACAAGGATTGATCTACAAGATAATGCCTTCCTATATTTTTCTCAATATGAGTGGTACAGTAGTTAGAGCATTTGACTTGGAGTTAGAAAGATCAAAGTTTGAATACTGTCTCAAACATTTATTAATTATGTGAGCTTAGGCAATTTGTTTAATCTCTCTCAGCCTGTTTACTTTTTTTGTATTTTTTGTATAAATGGAGAAAATAATAGCACCTGTCTAATAAGAATTGTCATTAGTATCAATTGAGAAAGCACTTTACAATATTTAAAGTATTATATAAATGCTTTAATAATAATATATTAATATTAATTATACATGACATATGATATATAATGCTACTTTGATAATAAATAATATACAAATATATCACAGTTATATTATATATGATTCATGAATGTATCATATTTTACAATATAATTTATTATATCTTGAATTATATGTCATAGCTATGTATTTAAATAAGGTTCATAATTTTGAGTAAGAACTTTTGGTCTATAACATAGAAAACAAGTTTTATTTAAAATTAATTAGGCATATTTACCTCTTTAGTTATTGACTAAATATTTTAAAATTCATTAAGTCTTTTTCTCCCCTTTCTTTTATTTGGGATGTCAATATGGTATGAGATTTCACTGAGGAGCAGTTGTGGTATTCTGTCAATCAAAACAAAATAGGAGTTACCTCTTTTTTTTCTTTGTTTTCTTATAATTTGGAGAAAAGCATTTGGTATCATGAAGGAAATGTAAAATTCTCCCTAATGAATTCTATAAAGGTTGAATATTGGAAAATGACTTCCCTTTATTTAAAAAAATTACAAAATAAAAGTGATAAAATCAAATTAATATGAATATCAAAGGAAAATGTGAAGAGAGGAACATTACCTCTCATTAAGTAGGGAAAAGCCTGAATACTTGAAAATAGCATTTTCATTCAAGCATATCTCACATTTGGGGTGGGGGTTTGAAGAATGATTTAGATTTAGATTATTAAAAAGTATGAAATTTCTAATGAAGAAATAGTGTGAGAATATGATTGTGTTGTATGAATTAACTAAGATATAAACAGTTGTGTGCTACTTTTTTTTCTATTTGACTGTGTGAAAAGGTTCTATGTCTGAATGTGCTAAAAAAAAATACTGTTTACCAGAAACTGTCAGTTTGTAAATCTTTATCCTGGTTTTGCTGCTAAATGAAAGAAGATCTGAGTCTCTTTGTGCACAACAAAAGCTCAATGATTGCATAATGAACGGCAAGTGAAGGTGGAGTTCTGTTAGTTTCCGTCATTGGTATGTTATTTAGAACATTTTTGTCCTTCTTCCCCCAAGAATCATGCTATGTATATTTATAGACCCAATCAGTTCAAATGATATGGTAGATGAGGCATTCAAATATTCATCTTATCAGAATTTAATGTTTTTTTTACTTGCTTGACCTAGCTTGATGAATGGACTCTATGCAATATGTCAAAAGGTTCTATATTCCTTTAGGCTAGCAAATTCTCACATTTTATTCTTCTAATCTAAGTGATATCTAAACATTAGCTGCCTAAGAATAAAACATTCCTTCCCCCACCACCACTTCCCATTCATTTATCACCATCTTTCTCAGTCCTACTATCATTATGCTTTAATTCAGCTATCTGGCCCCATTGTATCCTTTGTAATCTGTATTATATCATTAATACATTCCCTTCATTTTAAAAGTTTTCTTGTCTTGATCCTCCCATATTCTGCAACTGTGCAGTCTTGGTTTTCCTGACAAAATGCTGCTTTGATTGACATCTTTTTTAAAGTACTATTTGTATTTTCTCATGCATTCTTGAGAGAGCCAGCCCATTGTTAAATTATTGTCACTGAGAGTAATTACAACTCAGAAATCAGCTATCACTAGAAATCAGGACTTGGTTTATTTTTTTTTATAAATAGTCTAGATTTAAGAAAGTTTTAATTATTAAACTTAAAGGTGTGTGTGCACACTTTTTTTTTTTTGAGGCAGGAGGTGGTGTGCTGGATAGAGCACTGGGCTCAGAATCTGAAACACTCATCTTCACAAGTTCAAATTTGTCCTCAGATACTTAGTAGCTATGTTATCCTGGGTAAATAACTTAACCCTGTTTGCCTCAGTTTCCACATCTGTAAAATGACATGGAGGAAGAAATGAATATCTTTGCCAATAAAACCTTAAATGGGGTCATGAAGAGTCAGACACAACTGAAATGACTAAAAAAATGACTTACCACATAGTTGTTTGCATATAGACCCCTTCTCCACTACTGGATTATGATTTCCTTAAAGTGAGGGACTAATTTTTTGCCATTTTCTGTAACCTTATTGCCTAGAATGTGTCTGTCATATACCAAATAGGCATTTAATAAAACCTTTTTGACTTGACTTAACTACGAAACTCTCCCAGATATCCCAGTCTTCAATTCCAACTGAATGTGATCTCTACTTCTTTAAATTTTCTCAATTTCTCCTTTGATCAGGTGTCAATCTAAGTGATTTTAAATTTATTTCATATGTGTTATATACCATATCTACTTCCCCTTATTTTTCTCTCCCCTCAGCACATTTTAAAGTTTTTGTTTGCATGGTTATTTCTTTTTGTGATGATGTTGATGATGATCTTTTATATATTGCTTTAAAGTTTGTAAAATGCTTGTAGTATCAGACATGAAATAATTTTGAATTGAATTATATGTGTGGCCTTATGTTACTTACAGGGTAACTTCTTAATGTTTTTAATCAGGATTTAGAATACCTACATGCTATATATGCTGACCTTTCCCCAGACTTATTAATTCTCTGAAATGAGACCTACAATTATGAATGGATAAGGTGATAAATCCTTTAAAAAGATCATCACAGAATTTTTCTATGGATAGTGTATCTAATTTGATATTTAAGCAAACAGTGTAGGAGAATCCTTTATATTTCTCTGATTATTTCATCTCAGAAACACTTGTGTTAATTTAATATATCAAGGTCATGAAGACAAGACAAAGTAGGTAACTAAAAATGTTATTAATGACCAGGAACACATTAACCCAATTCTCAACATTTTGTTCTTTATGTTCACTTAGGACTTAAACAAAATTGAAGGTAATCTCAGAACCTTTTAATCATAATACCTTCCATTTTCCGAACAACTTAGGAAGACTTAGGCATTTCTTACTTTAATAGTCTTAAACTAAAGGGATTCATATTCTTTCAAAAAATAAATGAAACATATGATAGAAATAATTTTATTTTTCATTGGATACTATGGGATAGACTTGTGATTAAAACTGAATAAGGGAGTCCCAGTATGGAAATTCAATTCACTGAGGAAGAAAAGTAACTCCTTTGTGACCTATAGTCTCAAGTTTCCTGGGATAAAGAGTAGGTAAGTGACTTGGTCATATGGGTAGGATGTGTCAAACATAGGGATTGAAGTTAGGACTCTCTGTTTTCAAGGTTAGATCTCTGTTCTCTCAAATTGTCAATTTCTGAATATCTTAGTGACTCTAAACAATGCTTGTTCCCCCAGAATGGAATCATCTTCTGCTTCATTCTTGGACTCATTTTAAATGAGTTTTTTTCACAAATGTAACAGCAAATCTTCTGGACTCTATTATCATTGGTGTAGTACTGTTGTATCTTCTCCAGACAATTGTTGATTCCACTGTGAAAGTTCTGAAGCAAAACTTTTCTGCTACAGTTAAAATTGTTCACAATAAAAAGGCAGTAGTTTTGAAATTAAACATAGTGTGATAAGTAATGTCCTATTTTGTTGTATTTTGAAAGTTATTTTTAAAAAGTAAAAATGGAAATTAAAAATAGCATCATTTTGGAGAATAATTTACCTATAAAAATTGTTGATGTATTCAATGACACAATCTCTTGAAGTTTGAAATGGAATGAATTTTTAGAAATATTCTTAGAAATATACTTTGCTGGGGCATCTAGGGGGCATGGTGAATAGAGCACCAGACCTGGAGTTAGGAGGACCTGAGTTCAAATTTGGTGTCAGACACTTAACACAGTAAAAAGTAGCTATGTGATCTTGGGCAAGTCACTTAACCCCAATTACCCTACCTTCCCTCCTCCAAAAAGAAAAAAAAGAAAGGAAGGAAGAAATCTATTTTGCCATTCATCATTTATTAAAAGCTGTGGCTTAGTCTTTCTACAATGTAGGGATTTGTTTACTTGCTTCCATTTTCAGCATTTATTGGCTTTTTTTTTAGCATTTACAGATTCCCCTGGGGGGTTAATCAAGGATGTCTTAACATATGTAATGGGTTTTACACTTGGAGGTGATTGCCAGGAAATGAAAGACATCAATAATTCATTTTGAAAACTAACATTTTATTTGGGTAGGATTATTTTCCTGGAACATAAGGGTATTTCATATGCAGAGATCTTTGGCTACCTTCCCAAAGTGTCAGGGAAATGGTTAAATATCTTTATGACTGACATTTTTCAAATATAACTGCCAATAATATTTTGATACACTGATAAAAGGGGAAGTATTGAAAGACTTGATTTTCTTAAAAGTTCTTTGTTCAGTTTCTTCAGTCCTAGTTGATTTCTAATTTATTTCTTTTATCCCTATAGTATACTTTCAACTAAATTTTATTTTTGCAATGTTAATAACATTAAAATGTCTTTTGGTTCCTTTCAAGTCTCTTGGAATTTTTTGAAGCTGCACTTTTGTTTTTTTTTACCTTCTTTAAATGGATATTTTTTCTATCTTTTTCTGTCTCTGTCCTATAACTCAAATCAGTAGTTGAATATACAAAGGGTCTATAATTGCATGAGCATAAGACACTGTTGATGTGAGAATTTGCCCATAAAGGCAGAATACAATCTATCTGTGGCTTAGTATTTAAGCCCTAGAGAATTGCACACAAAGATGCTACATGACTTGCCATGATGACATAGCTAGTAACAGACAGAAGCAAGATTTACATTACAGTCTTTTAATTCCAATGCACTATTCTCCTGGCTTCCCCTGACTTCTTTAAGTCTCAGTTAAAGTCTCATCTGCTACATAAGGCTTTCCCAGGTCTTATTCTTATTGCTTTCACTTTGAAATCATCTCCAATTTACTATCCACACACACACAGAGATGTATGTGTGTGTGTGTATATATATATATATATATATATATATATATATATATATATATATAATACACACATACTTATATGTGTATATATGTATGTGTGTATGTGGATACATAGATAGATAGTATATAATTGCTTGCATGTTTTCTACTCCATTAGGCTGTGAGTACCTTGATAACAAGGATCTTTTTTTCTGCCTTTCTTTATATACTGAGAACTTAGCCGAGTACCTGTTAAATAGTAGGTTCTTTAAAAAAATGGTTATTGACTTGAAATAGAGGACTCTAGTAAGTTAGCTATAATTCATTGAAGCCATTAGCTATTTCATTAAGGTAGTAGTACATAAAATAATTCCACAAAATCTTCTGCTTTTTTGTATATTAACAGCAATCTGGCAATATTAAATAAAGTAAGAAAGTTCATTCAAAATTGCTACAGGATATATCAATTATGTGGAAGAACAGCTACCATGACACAAACAAGAATTCTATTAATACAATAGACTCTTTACAGATTTAAAGAAAGACAGACAGAAATTATTATTTATGGTTGTTAAATGCCAATATGGCAAGCAATAATAATGCTACCTAAATCAATTTGCTCATTTATTATAATATCAATCCACCAAAATTTACAGTACAGAACTGAACTAAACAAAAGGATAATTAAATTCATTTAGAGGAACAAAAGGTTGGAGGGAAAGAATAAAAATGGAAAAAAAATCATTACTTTATTAGGTACCAAATTCTAAACTACACTATAAAATAATCTTTAATGACTATTTGGTAATATTTAAGAAATAAAAAAGAGAAGTAATGTAGCACTGAAGTATATATTTTTTTGACAAATATAGAAATAAGTACTGGTAAGGAATGGTATATGGAAAAAAACAGTTCTTGGAAAATTATAATTCAGTGTTGATAGAAATGAGAAAGGAGGCAAACATCTCACACCTTATACCACAATAAAGTTAAAATGAATAAATTGGAGGTGAAACAGGTCATATAATAAACAAATTAGAGAATAAAAGATACCTTTCATAACTATTAATTCAACTATTTTCTTTAGTAAAGAAAGGATCAAAAGGATCTCAAAAAATAAAATGATTTTAATGATTAAGAAACTAAAAAAAACCCCACTCTTTAAAGTGATTGCAATTTAAATTTAAAAGGAAACAGTTAACAAGTAAATAATCCTAACAGCAAAATTCCTGAATAAAAATTTAATATGTCTCCTATTTACCAGAATGAACCAATGAGAGTCAGAGAGTAAGTTGGAGTCTGGTCATCTGGGACCTCTGTACTTGTCTATTCTACTACTGTGTCTTCACTCTGGCCATTTGCTAGATTTCCAGTTCTGTTCATTTCTTCCCTTCCCCACTGGTAGGACAGGAGGGAATTGAGGACAGCTAGGTAGTGCAGTATATAGTGTATGGAGTTAGGAAAATGAGTTCAAAACCTGCTTCAGACATTATTATCTCTGTGGCTGAGTCCCTTAAACATCCTGTGCCTTTTTTCTCATTTATGAAAATGAGGATAATAGCACCTACCTCATAGGATCATTGTAAAGTGCAAATGAATTAATGTGGAGTGCTTGAAGAACCTTAAAATGCTAAATAAATGCTTTTGTTGTTATTCTTATTGTATCTGCTAAGTATGGAGGTCAATGTTGATGTACCTTTTCAAAGGACAAGTCAATTTGTGATCAAGTGAATCCTCTCCTTATATAAACAGAAAATCATATCCTTAAACCATTCAATATGACTCTTGTTATGACCTACTGTTTTCTGGAGAAAAGTAGGAGAGAGTCAAGTCATTATGTATGATTCCTTCTACCCACACATTTAGAAGGTATCTGAGATTTGTTTGATAATTTTGGTTATTTTAAAGAAAGGTTTAAGTAGGCAAGCTCCTAACAAAAGGGGTCATGATAGTTTGGTCCCCATTCCAATTCTCATGATTTCCAGCTTTTGGAACAAATTATGCCATTGTCATTGCTACTTTAAGTGGGGAAGCTAAACCTTCACTTTATTTCCTTTTTTTCCCTTATCTTCCTATTTGCCCATCAGAGGCAGGTTTTCTGGCATTGCCAACACACCATAAATAATACCCAATAACAATATAATTAGTGGACTATGGGGGAACACAAAATCATTAAAGTCCATTACTTTTGCCTTCTCTACCTGCCTGATTCAGAACTTCCCCCAGCAAAATGAGTGAAAGGAAAATTTTTACATGTGCTAATTAACTTTGCAAGACAGCCAGGAAATAAAATTTTCTTCCTTCTCATAGTCACAGCTGGGTTTATGATTTTTTTTCTTTTAAATATCCTCTGCCCCAGACCCCTTTGTTATTCTTTTCTATACTCTGTGACTCAAGAGTAAAATGGGACCTTTCTATGTTCATAAGTTTCTTTTTGTGTTAAGCTCATGGGGCACAGGGTCATGCTTCCAATATGTTTTTAAACTCCACACAATTACCCTCAACCCCTGTAAAGCATGAAACAGCAGGACAGTATTTATGACCTGTCACAATGAAAGCCACTAAGGCAGCCCAACAGGAACCCACATATTATGGAGTGTTTATAAAGCATATGAAGGGACAATGCAGGGAAACATATTAAAACATCCCATTATCGCATCTTTGAATATCACTTCTTCTAGTCTAGAGTTTCTGCTCAGAAGTTAAGCTGCACAGTTTCCCAGTAGGTTTCTGAAGTGGAAATTATTTCTTTCTACTTGTCAACCATCTATTATTTTCTAAACAAAATTGTCATCCTACATCATATTAAATGGGGGTTCTTGGTAGTTACTAATCTTAACCACATGGATCCAAGGGCACTTGACAAAATATTGCCCACTTTGTTCCAACAAAGCAATGCCATTTAACTTGTTTCAAAGTGAACAAAATCATGCCCTTTGAAAACAATTTGAAATCTTCATGTTACAATAAGTTCTTAAGTGTTTTATATCTAATGAAAATGGTTTTTTAAAAACAAATGATCTAGGTACTGTGATAACAAACTTTCAAAGTGAACACATGTAGATGAATAAAATTCTAGATTTAGATTTTTGAAAATTAGTTTTTGGGAACTATTTTACAAATTATTGGAAATGGATATGTTTTTCCCCTAAATATTTAATAGTAGAGTGACAGGCCTGGAATCAGGAAAAGTCATATTCCTAAGTTCAAATCTGACATCAGACACTTAGTAGCTATGTGACCTTAGCAAGCCATTTAACCCTATTTGCCTCAGTTTCCTCATTGATAAAATGAGATACAGAGAGAAAAGGCAAACCATTCCCATATCTTTATCAAGAAAACCCCTAACTGGTCATGAAGAGTTGTATACAACTGAAACAACATGAGAGGATATGGGCAAGGGATGAAAAAGTTGTGAACTGCATCATTGGATGGAACATTCATAAGTATACAAAAACCATTGCGGTTTTTGAAGGATGAGAATAAAGATTGGATTCTGAAATAAGTTTTTGTTTTGTTTTGGGTTTGGGTTTTTTTTTTGCTTTTTTGGAGGACAGTTGGGGCTAAAGGACTGGCCCAAGGTCATACAGCTAGTTAGTGTTAAGTGTCTGAGGCCGGATTTGAACTCAGGTTCTCCTGACTCCAGGGCCAGTGCTCTATTCACTGCACCACCTAGCTGCCCCTGAAATAGATTTTTTAAAAGTATGAAGTATATCACCAGCTTTTACATGGGCAGAGGTTTATCTACTATTTTTGTCCATATATCCTACAATCAGTAAACATTTCTTAAGCATCTAAGTGCCTGTCCTGAAAAAAAAAAACACAGTCCTAAACTCTAGAGATATAGGAAAAAGAGACAAAAGACAGCCCCCGTCCCTAAGGAACTTAAAATCTAATGGGGGAAAACTACAAACACATATATACAAAGAGGCCATAATAGAGAACCAATAGGAAGAAATTTACAGAGAGGAGGCATTAGAATAAGAAGGATTTGAAAAGACTTCCTGTAGATGATAGGATTTTATTTCAGATTTAAAGGAAGCCAATAGGTAGAGAATAGGAGGAAGACCATTTCAGGAATGGGAGAAGAGCCAGAGGAAATGTGTGGAGCAAAGAGATGAGTGGCTTGTTTGTGGAGCAGTAAAGAGGCCAGTTCACTTGGAACAAAGATTGAGTGGTGAGGAATAATGTGTAAGAAAACTGGAAGGGGCTAAGATATCAAGGGCTTTGAACACCATCAGAGGATTTTGTATTTGGACTTGGAGGTGATAGAGGGTCATTGTGATGAGGTACAGGCTCTGGGAACCCTCTTGAACTCTCGTTGGGCTGAATCTTATCAATTGGAGTTTATTAAGTAAGTGGATGACATGATTGGTCCCATATTTTAGGAAAATCATTTTGGTATTTGAATGCAGGATAAATTGAAGTGAGGAGAAATATGAGGCAGGCAATTCCACCAGAAGATTATTGCAATAGTCTAGGTGTGAGGTGATGAGGGTCTTCACTAGGGTGGTAGCAATATAAGAGAAAGACACATATTAGAAAGATATTGCAGAGGTGAAAATGACAGAGCTTGACAATCAATTATATATAGGGGTTATATTGGATATAAGTGGATATATATATATATATATATATATATATATATATATATATATATATTCCTCAGGATAGGGAGGAATAAAAGTTGACTCCTAGGGTTTAAGCCTGAAGGACAAGGAGGATGATGTCACCCTGTACAATAATAGAGAAGATAGAATGGGGTAGAATTTTTTTTATTAAATTACTTATTTTTAGTTTTCAACAATTACTTCCATAAATTTTAAATTTTCTCCCCCTCCTTCTCCCCTCCTTCCCCAAGATGGCATGCAATCTGATACACAATCTGATATACATTCCTATTAAATATATTTTCATATTAGTGATGCTACATAGAAGAATTATAACTCATGGGAAAAACCATGAGAAAGAAAAACACAAAGCAAAAGAGAAAATGTCTGCTTCATTCTACATTTTGACTCCATAATTCTTTCTCTGGATGTGACTGGTATTGTCCATTCTGTTTTCTTTGGAATTGTTTTAGGTCCTTGCATTGCTGAGAAGGGCTAAGTCCCTCAAAATTGGTCCTCATACTCTGTGGCTGTTACTGTGTACAGTGTTCTCCTGGTTCTGCTAAAGAGGGTAGAATTTAGGGGTAAAGATAACAAGTTCTGTTTTGGACATGTTGAGTTATCTATTGGACTCTCTTTCAAGATGTCTGAATGGCAGTTGGAGATGTGAGATTGGAGGTCCATAGAGAAGTTGGAGTAAGATAGTTGATTTGAGAATCATAAACATAATGATAGTGATTAAATTCATAGGCAATGATGAAATCACCAGGCAAAGTAGTATAGAGGGAGAAGAAAAGAGAGCACATTAAAAAAAAATACCATCAGACACCTATGGTTATAGGGTTGGATCTTGATTAGAATCCAAAAAAGGAGACAGAGAAGGAGTAGTCTTATATGCAGCAGAAAAACCAGTATCCTGAAAACCTAGAAAAAAGAGAAGATGTAGGAGGAGAGGGTGATAAATTGTGTTAAATATCTACATACAGAGAGGTTGACAAAAATGAGGATTGAGAAAAGTCCATTGGATGTGGCGACTAAGAAATCATAGCTAACTTTGAAGAGAGCTAGTCAATTGTTATTGATGGCTAATTATCCCTGGATCTTTGCCATCATATTTAATGCCAAGTGCCCTATGCAAATAACATGCCCATCAGAATGAATTAGATGACATTTAAATAATCTCAGGCTTGACACTAACCAACTACATAGATACCCCATGGCGATAAATATTCTTTCTAATATATGAGTAGATGTTGACCTGTTACTGACTCTTTTGCTGTAGCCTAACACAGTTGGATCAATGTCAGCTACTACTTGATTTATTATATGTATACAACAGCTAGTCTCTGGAATTTTCCATATTCTCCCTCAGTTCTTTTATACATCCTTCACAATTAATCATAGTCATTCAAAATTCCAATATTATGGGGTCAGCAAAAAGACCCTGAATATTGAAGTTCTTTTTACTAAAGAACAGAGATATAGAGAATTATGCAGTTTACATATGTCTATCTCTGTTGCTGTTGCCATGAGAGAAATTTAATTATTTTCTATACAATGAATCATTTCTAAAAGTGTCATTCAATGGTTATATAGTTTATTAATAAACAGATGCTATCATGATGAGTGTATTAATTGACTAGAGAACAAACCATATAATTCTACAGTTAAAAAAGAACTGAAATCATTTAGTTCTCTTTCAACTTGAACCATGAATGCCCTCTACAAAATTTCTGATGTTTAATCACTTAACCAATATTTGATCACCTGCAGTGACATGGAAGTCAGAGGAAAACCAATTGGGGACACCATTATTTGTTTCTCTGGATAACTTATACTTCTAGTTTCTATCTCTGTCTTTTTAGGTCAGTCAAAACAAATCTAATTTGTCTTCAAAACAGCAAACTTTCCAAAATTTGAAAACAGGATTTATACCTTCCCAAGTTTCTTTTTTTAGGTCAACTTCTACATTTCTTTCAATAGATATATTTAAGGAAGGATTTTGAGACATTTCCAATATCTGGATGTCAAGGACCTTCCTGAAATTTTGTATACAATCTAGGCCATGGTGATGCTCCTGATGTAATCACCAGAACAAAGTAAATTGATAATAAAACCGAACTTTAGCCATATGTTTTACATAATTAGCCAAAGATTAGATAAATTTTTCTCTTAGGCTGACATATCACATTGGTGACTCCTGTGGAGTTTCTTGTCTACTCAAACTCTTGTGTGTGTGTGTGTGTGTATGTGTAAAACATGAACTTATTCTCTTATCAGTCAGAGTTAGTCTACACACACACACACACACACACACACATATGTATAGTAACTACTATGTGCCAGACGCTGTGGTAAGCATTGGGTATACAAATATGAAAATTAAAAATAAATTATTCATACCTTCAAGGAACTTACAATCTAACAAGGGAAGACATTTCATGAAGGAAGTTAAACAGCAGGAATAGGGGGATAGAAGATATCTGTCACAGGGGCATGATGGAATCTAGTACAAATGAGTGAAGTTATATGAAAAATGAAGGGATGGTTTACCCGGAAAGCATTTGATTTGCCTTCCAGTACTTCAATCAGAAGGGGAGAGGGTAGTAAGGATAAGGATGTGTGAATACCAGGGCTAATGTAATCTTGAAGGAAAATGAGTTTCTTGATGCTGAGATTCCTGGGGGAATGATGGAGTTCAGTCCAGTCCAAAGGATGCCATATTTCCCCTCCCTTTTCTGTACTTCTAAAATTTATTGTTTAAGTCAAAGTAAAGTACTTTACGTTTCTATTTTTGAAATTCCATCTGATTTGCTTTCAACCATCATTCTAGATTTGAAGTCACAGATCTAGAACTGGAAGGACCCTCAGGGGCCATCTAATCCATATCCCTCATTTTACAGTTGAGAAAATGGAGACCAGAAAATGGAGACTCAATGATTTTAGAAGAGTCACATAGGTGATAAGCATCAGAGGGAGGATATGAACCCAGGTGTTCTTTCTCTAGAGACAGCTTTCTTTCCATTCCATAATGCTAGATATTTATTGATTCCATATATATTCACCTTTCATATGTTCTATTTTTCTCAACTGTGTGTGATATAAAAATTTGATAAGGGTAAATATATTTCTTCATATTACAGGTAAAACAGCCAAAGGGAGATCCTTGTGATACTCAGCTAGTCTACTCCAAATTTGCATTGATTCATTAATTATCTTTGGAGTTATCAATAATATTTAATTGGGTGATATTGTGACTTAATATGGGATGTTTAGAAATACCTTACTCTAATTCTGGAATACTATTTCCACAGCATTCTCAAGAATCAACAATATAGCAATTGTCAGAAATAAAGTTGAAATTAGTCTAGTACAACTTAGTAAATATATGGCGTCTTTTAGTGACCCCTGTTTACCTTTCTAAGTGCTCCTATACCACCTTCCTAAAAATCTGTTCTGCATTATTCCTATTAATCTATATCAATCACACTAGCTAGTGGGTTAAAACAAATCAGTCTTTTTTTATTCAAGACAGTATTTATCTTTAGTATTATGGCACCTCTTACATTTTCAGTTGTTCTCTCTCTCTCTCTCTCTCTCTCTCTCTCTCTCTCTCTCTTTCATATTGCGCAGCAATCATACTCAACCATTCTTTCAGCATGCTATGATATTTGTACAGTTCAAGTAAATTAGATTCATTGAAGACAACTAATTCCTTTTTCCAACTCCAGAGTTTTACACCACTAGTAACCAGTTTTTATCATCATCCATGTTGTAATTAAGGTATAAAAAGGATTTCATAAAAGAACAGATTTCGAGCTTAAAGGGACCTCAAAAATCATCCAGTACAGTTCCTTCATTTTATAGATAAGGACACAAAGGCTCAGGAAGATTAAAGATTTACCCAAGGTCATATAGGTAGTATCAGATATTAGATTTGAACCTAAGTCATCTGACTCTAAAGCTAGTGGTATTTCTACTGCACCAAAGATTTCTCTTGGGATATAGAGTTGGATTAGATGACTTCTGTGATCCCTTGTAATTGTAAAATTTCGTGGATGGTGATAATGAAATTCAATGTGCTTATTATTTAAATAGGACTGAGGATATAATTCAATATTAAAAAAAACAAACAAAAACAATCAAACCTGTGAGGTTGTTGTGAGGAACAAATGTGATAATATTTGTAAAGTGCTTACTTAGCACAGTGCCTGATGCCTAGAAGGTGCTTAATAAATGTTTATTTGCTCCCTTATTCTCTTTCATTATCTGTAAAATTGCAGGAGGTTATTTTCTAATGCCCTAGCATGTCAATGTTAAGGAAATAAAAAAGTATATTGAATTTCTGATTAGTCAATCTAATATAATCATTATGATGCCTGAATAAGTACATTCCTAGTATCTGAGATTCTCTCAATAACTTGATATGACTATTTGGCAATAGCATATATTACTTGATACTCAGCCTCCAGCCAATGTCATGTGTTCAAAGGATTTGGAGCTGGAAAGTAAATTAAAAATCATTTAGTTCAATGCTCCTGTTTTTACAAATGAGGCCCAGAGAAATCATATGACCACACGACTAAAGTCACACAGGAAAAGTCAGTATTCAAACTCTTCTGATTCCAAATACTATTCTCTCTTCCCTTATACTATGCATTTTTCAATTAAATGAATTTCTTAAATAATGATGGGCATGCTTTAGGCTAATATTAACCAGTGATGACTATTTGTAATGCATTCTAACTATTTACTTTGCTCGGGTGCTTTAATGATCTTTGTCCTATACTAATAATTGTTAACATTTTAGTATTTGCTCAAAGATGCTAATAATGTTGGAATAGGGTGATTCTTGATTTTTGCGGCTGTATTTTTGTATTTAATCATACATTAGCCATGTGGGATTGGAGTCGATTCTGGAGAATCTAAGGCTTGAGTTTATTTTCATGAAAGCTCAGAGATGGAGAGTTGAATGCCAGCCTATTGCTTCATAACACCAGTTATGATATTTTAATGATAAAATGGCCTTTTAATTAATTTCCAAAGAAGTGTATGTTTCAAATAAAAGCAAGCTCTTGAATTTATTTGTTGCCTCTATGGGCAAAAGTGAAATTTAAAGGATTACTTTAAGTGCACTTTTACTATAAAAGAAACAAAAGCCTATTAATTTATATGCATTACTAAGGAAATGCATTTAGATAATGTAGTATTTTTTATAAAGAGTTTTGCCTGCATGTGAAATTCCCAGGTATTTTAATCAAGCAATTTCCCTTGAACTGTATGTCAGAAGCACTTTAAACATTACTGCAATACAAATTGTTAATGGAAAGAGTAGGGGGAAAGGAGACAATATCTATAATACCAGCATCCTGAGTATATTGGGTTAAGATAAAGAAAATAAATGGTCAAAAAAAGTAACTTAATTAGAAGTTTGCCTTAGAAGAATTTGTGGTTAGCAAAAACAATGACATCAATCAAGACATAAAATAAATAATAGATTCTTGATTCTGTATCATGCAAGATCATACTGAGAGGGACCACTTCACCTTCACAATCAGATTTATATAGCACTCCATATTTATACACTTATTTACTTTTTAAAAAAAATATCAATGGTAGCAATGATTTGATTATTATTCTGAGAGAAAGATGAGGGAAGCATGTTGAGCTGTACACTCCCTTCCTGGAAGTGAGCAAGACAGACCTGCAGACAGTGAGTAAGGGTAGTTCCATTACCTTCCATGTAGCAAAACAATCAGATTTATATAGCACTCCATATTTATATAGTTATTTCATATTAATTATAAGCTCTGGAAAAAAAAGATCACCTCCCAGACCATTAGCCCTCTGTCCAACCTGGTCACCACAGGCAGAATGCAGCAAGTCAACATTTATGGATGTGCATCTTGACATGCCTCTTAAAATGTTGGAGCCTTGGGTTCCTCAGTAGCTGCAACTACTGAAGACACAGAAAAGAAAGTTCTCATCACCAATGTCTGTCTGATTGACAAAGTTTGCACGCACTGTTAAATGGTTCAATATCAGAAACTGATAGGATTTTATTTATGGAAATAATATTAAAGAAGATGCCTTCCCATATGTGTTACTTCCATTCCCTAAGCATCATTGACCTTTCCATTTGTCTTGCAGCCAAAGGCTCATTTATGTGGAACATTAGAATGTGAGCCTTATGCAGGGCCTGTCTTGTATTTGGAAATCTAGTGCTTTACACAAAGTAATTTTAGTGTTTTTCTTCTGCTGATTATGTACAATGGCATATAGATAGGAAGATAGTTATAGATATAGATAGATACATACATATGCAGATATATACATATAAAACAATCATGTTTTATATATATATGTATATATCTCTTATCTTTATATATCTATCTGATATATATGTGCAAATATATGTATATATTTTTTATTTTTTATTTGTAAGCAGATGTTTACATGTTGCCTCCCCATTAGACCAGGACCTCCTTGAAAATTCCTTGAAACTTTCTTTGTATTCCTATTGTGTAGGACAGTATGTGACCCATGAAAGTAACTTAATAAATATTCTTAATTGATTGATTAAATATTTCTGATTAGTTTATTGATTTATCTGATTTTATCCTTCAATAAACCCTGTGAGGTAGTTAGTGAAATAATTATAGTTCCTATATTGCAGATGAGGAGACAGGCTTACAATGAAGTCACTTCTTCAAGGTCTTATACCCATGAAGGGGAAGAAGTCATTTAAATTCTGACTCTTAGTCCAGGACTTATTCTAGCAACATGCATAGGAAATATATGTCAAAGCAACCAACAATTTCTTTTCAGAGATATGGTATGAAGAACTGTGACTGGCATTTTTTTTTCATTTCTGAATCATTTCAATAATTTTCTAACTTTATTTTTTCTTATGCTTTAAACCCCTTTCCATATTCAAGGATCTTAAGAAACCCAAGGAGCCCTGGGCTTTTGAAAACTTTTAGTTATAATTAAAGGAAATGTACACTCACACACATATATATGCATGTATATATACATATTTGTATATACATGTGTGTACATGCATATGCATATATACATGTGTGTGTCTATGTATGTGTGTATATACACACAAATAGGATACCACGAAACATGACCTATTATTAGCTTTTTGTTTAGCAGGTATTTTTCTAGCCTTTTTTTCTGTGTAAATACATTAACTATGGAGGAAAAAAAATCACTTTTAATCAATATTCTAGTTGATATTTCATAATCCTGGTCCAGGGACCTAAAGTCCTTAGGGAAAGTGGACTTAATGTTCAATGGTAGTGAGACAGATTTTAGAGAATGCATATGTCTAAGGACAATATCCAACTACAGGACCCAGAAGACTTTGCTCTCTTTGTGGAGTCTTCAGGCAGTTCTTATTAGATGTAGCTCTGTGCTGGTCTCCAAATATTGGTACCCTCCTAGAATCTGTAACATAACAGAAGGTCCTTCAAAGGGGGCTGTAATTCTTGAATTTGCTGTTATACTCAGGTGGCCATCTTTCTGCCACATGCAAGTTCTTCCTCTACCACTTCCAGGTGCTGGTGGCACCACTGAACTCTCTGATGATGAATCTGTTCATTCCCTACACTCTCCTCCTAGAATACACGTTCACCTAGAAACAAGAAAGACTAAAAACAAATGAAACAGAAGTGACTTGCTCATAGACACATGGGAACTACATGGAAGGTAATGGAAATACCCTTCCTCAATCTCTGCAGGTCTGTCTCCCTCACTGCCAGGAAGGGAGTATACAGCTCAACATGCTTCCCTTATCTTTCTCTCAGAATAATAATCAAATAATTGCTATAATAATATAATAATCAAATCATTTTTTTAAGTAAGAAAATTAATAGGTAATGGTTTCACTCATTCCCTTTGACTACGAAGACCAGAGCTCCCTTTGTTGACCACCCCTACCCTAAATATGCTCTCTTTTCCAGGGTATTTTCTACCTTACCTTTATATCTTTACTATCATATAACACAGATCTTGAAGCATCGTATGCACATGGAAAAAAAAAACTTTTTCATACGTTCATTCACTCATTCATTCATGCTTTCTCTACCAACTCTCCCATCTCTTGTACTAAGAAATTAGTACTATAACTTTGGCATTAAAATTCAGTTTCACCTACGTTTTTCTACAGTTATCACTTCTTGTGGTTACTTGGAAAATCATAAGACTTTTTATCAATGCAGAGTACCAGCACCTCAATCACATGTAACTAGAAATAGACTCCCCAAAGTTCCAAGTATTATAGTAGAAAGAGAGAGGGAATAGCAGGTAGGTTTTATACTACTCATTAGAAAGTGTAAATCTGAGCATGCTTGAAAGTCTAGGCCCTCATTGGTGAGTCCCTAAACTATAAGTAAAAACAAGGTAATTTGAGGGGAGATTAAAAAAAACAGGTTTTGTATAGGAAATATTGCAAAGTTACTATATGAATTCATAAAACTACAGTAGGTGGCCAGAACTACAGGTATATTAGGTCCCAGAAAAGGGTACAGATAAAATTAGTGAGTCCACTAAGAATGAAGTAGTAGCTAAAAATTATGAAATCTGTAAGCCTGAGAGAAGACTGATTCACTTAAAGGACATCATAATTAAAGCCTAGCAGATCACAATTCACTGGAAGAGAATAATAAAGAAAAGAAACAGCAATCAAACTACATTACATGACTGCTGAAAGAGTGATCAATTAAAATAAATCCTTAGAAAGAAGGAAAGAGAGGGAGTAACATAATAAAACATGTCACCTCTTTCTTTTAATCAGAACTTACAACAAAATTTAGATTTTTTTTATTGCTAGAAGAAAGGTTAAAGAAATCAAGAAGAGTTTGCACGTAAAAAGAAAAAAAAAGGTATTGGAAACAAAAAAACATAATATAAATAAGTAAATGCAAGAAAATTTCATTGGCTCAATTGATAAGGTTTGCAGGGTGTTTCTTGTTTTAAAAGAAATATGAGAATAACAATTGCTGCTTTAGTGTACTATGAATAATGTTAAATGGTCAAGACAAATATTACAAAGCCATTACTAGCATTTGTGTTTTTATCTTGGCCATTTTATTGGCATGAGGTCATAGGAAGGAAAGTAGAAGGAAACTTCACATAAAACAGTTGGTAGAGAATGAATGAATGAATGAATGAATGAATGAATGAATGAATGAAAAAGTTTTTCCATGTGCATACTATCTTTCAGGATCTGCATTAGATGCTAGTAAACATGTAAAAGTAATGTAGAAAATGCCCTGAAGGAACTTACATTCTAATGGAAAAGACAGCATATTTAGCAAAGGAGAGGTCAATAAAGGGAGATAGAGTATTAATAGTCAAAGGGAATGGGCAAAACCATGGCCTATCAATTTTCTTACTTAAAAAATATTAATGGTAGTAATGATTTGATTATTATTTTGAGAGAAAGATGAGGGAAGCATGGTGAGGTGTATAACCCATAGGCATCAGAGCAGATGGCAAGCTACCCAGCTAGTCACTGGGTTCATTGTGGCTGCTTGAATGAGATGTGAAGCATTATCTATCTAGAAATGACTGGATATAGTGGGTTGGTGAGATTGTATTCACTCACCCACTAATCAGGGAAGCTTGGCCCCAGATGGGAGGAGATTAACTAAGCATAAGGAGAAGAGAGATTGTGGTCCAGACTCATACTGTTTTGCCTTGGATGGAATTTTATACATGCATGCATACATACATACATACATACAGATACACACATGTGCATATGTATATGCATTTGTATATGCATATACACATATAAATATGTGTGTACACACACATATTTATTTTTGTTAAATGTATCCCAATCACATTTAAAAACATTTTAAACATTCTTTAAAAATTTTTTTGAGTAACAAATTCTATTGCTATTTCTTTCCCCTCCCTTAGCCCTTGAGAAAATAAGCAATATATCAGTTATATATGTGAAGTCATGCAAAACTTATGCCCATACTAGCCATGTTACAAAAGGAAATGCACACACCAAAAAACAAGAAACAGAAAATGAAAAAGTATGTTTTGTTCTGCATTCAGAGTAGTTCAGTTCTCTCTCTGGAGGTGTATAGCATTTTTCATCTTCAATACTTTGAAAATGTCTTGGATCATTGTCTAGATAAGAATAACCAGATCTTTCACAGATGATCATTTTTACAATATTGCCCTTATGATGTATAATGTTCTCTTGGTTCTGCTCACTTCAGTTTGTATCAATTCATATAAGACTTCACAGGTTTTTCTTGAAACAATCCTTCTAGCCTTTTCTTATAGCAAAAATGTATTCTGTCACAATCGTGCATAACAACTTGTTCGGCCTTTCCACAGTTGATAGGCATCCCCTCAATTCTAATTTTTTGCCACCAAGAAAAAGAGCTGCTATAAAAAGGCTTATATAAATAGGAACATCTATTTCTTGTTGATCTCTTTGAGATACTGTAATGGGAATGTAAATTTTAAAGATCTTCCCTGGCCCTAGGCTAAAGTGCACCTGGAGCCTAGGGTGGGAGGCTTGTATTTCAGTAGATACTTCTTGATTGGCCAGTGAGTCAATAAGATTGTTACATTCTCTGAGCCAGGAGAAGGATATATAAGCCCTGATGTGTAGCTTTGTTTTGGGGCTCACTTTGAGAAGTGTTCTGTGATTTGATGAAACTCTGGGAAGCCGTTGTCCAGAGCCCCCCGGCTTTGAAACCCAGATGTTGTTTGGTATGGATGTAATGGTTGGACAGTTTGGAAAGCTGTCTACTTGATCTGTTTCTGTCTTGATAATTCTGTCTGTATATTAGGAAGTTCGGAGTGCTGACCTTTTTCCCCTGAACGAGGTAAACAATACATGTTTGACTGATTAAAGTAAGCTTGTTAACCCATTTTGAGTTGCTTTCCTTTAACAAAGCAGATCTAAGAACCTGTGGTGGCAGCGACCCTGGGGATGCTGGGGTGCTTGCTGCTACAGATACTTACCTAGAATTGGTATTGCTGGAGTGAAATGTATACACAGTTTTATCTTTTTGAGTGTGGGTACAAATTATTGTCCAGAATGGTTAGATGAACTCTGCCAACAGTGCATTAGTGTTCCTATTTTCCCACATTCCCTCCAGCATTTGTCATTTTCTTTTTCTGCTATATTAGTTAGTCTGATAGATATGAGGTGGTATCATAGTTGTTTTAATGTTCATTTCTTTAATAAATAGTGATTTCAAATATTATTTCATGTGACAATTGATAGCTTCTATTCATTCTTCTGAAAACTGCCTGTTTATATTCTTTAAATATTTATCAATTGAGTAATAGCTCTTGTCTTTATAAATTAGGCTCAGTTCCCTAAGAATTTCAGAAATGAAACTTTTATCAGAGAAACTTGCTACAACATTTTTTCCAGTTTCCTGTTTCTTTTTTTAACTTTTGTCCATATTAATTTTTATATGTCAAAACTTTTTAATTTTATTTAATCAAAATTATCTAATCTACTTACTGTGATTCTCTCTATCCATTGCTTTGCCACAAGATTTTCCTTTATCTATAGATCTGACAAGTAATTTTTTTCTATGCTCCCATAATTTAATTTTGAAGTCATTCTTTATATCTAAATCATTTATCCGTTTTGAATTTCTCTTAGTATATGGACTGAGATGTTGGTCTATGGCTCCTTTCTGTCAAAATGCTTTTCAGTTTTCCAAGCAATTTTTGTCAAATGGTGAGTTCTTCTTCCAACAATTATTTTTTTTTGAGTGGGAAGGCAAGGCAATTGGGGTTAAGTGACTTGTCCAAGGTCACACAGCTAGTAAATGTGTCAAGTGTCTGAGGTCAGATTTGAACTCAGGTTCTCCTTACTCCAGGACTAATACTCAAGACTATTCACTGTGCCACCTAGCTGTCCCTCCAACAGTTTGTATAGAGAAATTAACTCATGGGAAGTATGATAGTTCTTTTTGGTTAGAGGAACATAATTTATGAATTAGCACTCTAGTATTGTGAAAGAGTAATTTCTCTTCTATGCGTCATTATCGACAATTTTTTATTTGTTTTATATGTTTAGAGGGAAAACTATTGTTCTATATTGGGCAATGAATGAGATCACCAAACAGTGAAAATGATTTGTTCATTAGGACAAATAGGTCCTAACAGCCTATTTCCTACATGTAATCTTCCCAGGTTGGTCAGAAGACAATTGATTGCCTTCTCTGGAGCTTAGTCATGTGAATGTGGATCTGTGGCTTCTATTACTTCTATTCTCCATCACAAATGTGCACTAGATATCACTTTTCAGTCTGATCACTAGTGATGATCATTCAATACTGGTGAGTGAAAATTTGTATTTCATCATATTTTCTATACAAGTCTTACTCTGATGTCTAATGATCATGTGAAGAAAGTCCTAAATTCTAGAAGGCTATATTAGATCAGAGCAACTACTAGCACATTTTACCAAACTATAAAGTCTTCCACTATGGAATAAGGGAAGACTTTCATGCTGCTATCCTTGAAAATATCATGATTAATTTGACAGAGGATTATTTCATGTGCTTTTGGACAAATAGGACATGACTATGATAAAATAACACTTGAAATACCCTTATTTATTATTAAACTGGCATGTTAGCACCATCTGAAGGTGAGGAATGCAGAAAATATCTCATTCTTAGTGTTCAGTGAAATAAGAAGAAAATTCTTATCACCCGTTGGAGTAGTAGACTACAAAACGATGTTGGGATCAGAAAAAACATCAGAAATAATGAGGCTACAAGTTAAAAACATGGATGCTCTTGGATTCTTCTTTAATGTTACCAGTGATATTCACATTACAAAATCCTCAAAAGAAATTGATCTCTCAATTAAATACAATCAGGTTTAGTCTCATAAATAGGTAATTCACTTGCATTCTCTGAATTTTCATTTCTTTTTTCCATGTACAGTTTTAGACCTTGAAATCCCTGTACTATCTAGTGTTCCCCTTACTTGCCTTAGTAATTTGGGTATGACATTCACCCTGGTATAAAATAAGCATGCCTTTATGTTTCATGCTTGTTTTCCCTATAACTTCAACCTCATATACCTGGCTCCTGGCAAGGATTAGTCTTTTCCCATTTGGGAGTGTGCCTAATCACTGGGTCTGCTTCTGGAGAGATATAACAGTACTTCTGAGTTCCCAAAGTGACTGCTTGTAGTACCTGGATTTGAATCTCACCTCTGGCACTGATTTGCTATGTGCCTATGGGCAAGTAAATTACCTTCCCTTAGCCTCACTTTCATTATTTCTAAAATAAACATAAAAAACCTGGAGTTATGAGAAAAGTGTTATGTAAACCTTAAGGCATGAGAGTGATTCAGAAGTGTATTTGTGTGGGTTGAACCATGTCTTTAGTTAATACCTTTTAATACTCCTCCATCCCCCCATAGAGACTCAGTTGCATGATGAAGGAGCTGTTTCATATTAGGGATACTATTTATATCCAAACACTTTCTGCCACCAAGATATGGGTTTCTAATCAGGAATGGAGCTACACACAAATGATCCTATCTACTACCATCTTCTATCCCCAGATGAAACACAATGTACCTTGGTCAAAGAGCTCACCTTGTCTCAATTATAATATATTTAGGAACATCCGCTTATGGACACAGTTCTAGATAAGAGAGAATAAGCACTCAGAGGCATTTTTATCCTTCCTTTTTACCATCCAATGGCAACCAAAGCAATCCACAGAAATTAACATTGGTTAGAAACTAGGAGAATGAACCCCTTCAATTCCAAGTGAAGAAACATCTTGGAATGCTCATTTAAATACAATTATTGTTAAACTTAGATTTACTACCTTTTATACCATGGACCATAACAAGACCCATGCTAGATTTCCCTCCCATATAGCTTGATTGGGAGGGTGTGTTTAGTATATTTGAGGTAGATAACTTCTACCCATAGGGGTCTTATTGGATACACACTGTATTCCAGATTCAAATACTACATTCTAAATGAAGCCTTTCATTATCTGTTGTCAGTACTCTCCCTCTATAATGAGGTTGTATTCAACTACCTTGTATTTATTTTTTCATTTCTTCTACTTGTACTTGTATAGGTAGGTACATGTTACCTGTTATATATTATGTATTGTTGCATATAACATATTGAATGTTCCATGTTATTTCATCTAAAAGAATATAGTCATTGAGAGCAGAACCTATTAAATTTCTTTACCTTTATATCACCACCTCTTGGAGCAGTAAATTTCACATGATAATTAATACGTGATTGATTAATTGATCGATTAATCTCATTATGGGAGTTTCAGTGCTAGTTGTCTGGGTGTCATCATTGATGAGAATAGATCAAATGAGTTAATATACAAAACACTTTGTGAACCTTAAGGCTTTATATAAATTGTAGCTCTATCATCATCTTCTTCTTTTCTTCCTTCCTTCCTTCCTTCCTTCCTTCCTTCCTTCCTTCCTTCCTTCCTTCCTTCCTTCCTTCCTTTCTTCCTTCCTTCTTTCCTTTCTTCCTTCCTTCTTTCCTTCCTTCCTTTCTTCCTTCCTTCCTTCCTTCCTTCCTTCCTTCCTTCCTTCCTTCCTTCCTTCCTTCCTTCCTTCCCTCCTTTCTTTCTTTCTTTTTCTTTCTTCTTCTTCTCCTTCTCCTTCTCCTCCTTCTTCTCCTTCTTCTTCTCCTTCTTCTTCTTCTTCTTCTTCTTCTTCTTCTTCTTCTTCTTCTTCTTCT
>NW_027185715.1:6963934-7050615 GCF_028583685.1 Petaurus breviceps papuanus | reverse complement strand
CTTCTTCTTCTTCTTCTTCTTCTTCTTCTTCTTCTTCTTCTTCTTCTCCTTCTCCTTCTTCTCCTTCTTCTCCTTCTTCTTCTCCTTCTTTTCCTTCTTCTCCTCTCTAGGTGTTCTTGGAACACAAATTGGAGAAAGGTTTTTTTCTAGACCAATGCTTCTTACATAGGGATTTGTGAACCTCTTGGGAGCTCATGACCATGGTCAAAGGATTTCACCCTAAAAATTCTTTAATGGTTCCTTAAAGATTGACTGATAGAGGATATTATGAGTAGTATATTGAATCCTCTTGAGTGTTTATAATACCTTTGTTGTTGTTATTAAAAAGGGTTAAAGTAACAAAAAAAATTGGGAAGAACTGATCTAGATCTTTATTTCCCTCACTGTTGTTTTAATGTCATTCTCTTAAAATTCAAGTTTTTTTTTTACTTGAATTGAGGTCAAGTTGCTTTCATCTATAGGAGAATTACTTCTTCAAGTTCTTGCATGCAGAAAAAAATATTTTTTTATTATTAGAAAATTGAATCAAATGACATTACACTGTCCCTCAGGAAAACAAACTGTACTTTGCAGGTAAAAACAATTGATCAGCAAGCTAGTGATATTACTTGTTTTTTTAAACATATCTCACCTCAAAACAGCAATACATATGTTAAATTTATAGTAATTAAAATGGCAGCAAGAAGATAAAAAAATGGAAAACATTTCTACATAGGAAAATATTTTTGATATAACAGTAGATTTCAGGTCTACAAAACACCTTTAACCAGACTATATACAAATCAGGTTGACAGGCTTGTGTTTTAAGTTTCCATAGTTGTACCTTCTGTCCTATCGTCTCGAAGCACTGATTCATTTTGAATACATCAAACTGGTTAAGAGGAACAGGAATCCTGCTGTTGAACTGACCACTGTATTCTCCTAGATATGTAACAGAAAAGTAGAACAACCTTGAGGGAAAGACCTCAAAGAAGTGTCAGTCAAAAAGAAAGGAGTTTCCATGCCTGAGGAAAAGGAGGATGGAAGCTCAGTTATAGTCTCCTTCTGAGACAGTTCTCTTTCAGAAAGGAACCTATTAATCCTAGACACTTCTCAACTCACGGAAATTGAGCGTGTTTAGAATTAGGGTTCTGGGCAAGAGAAAATATGTTCTGTAAAATCAGAAAGTGAAATGGCAAAAGAGTAAATAATCTAATACAAACTACTGGACTAAAATTAAAATAGGCAGGGGCAAGTCAAAGATTGAAGAGAAGATCATCTATAAACTCGGTCCCCAAAAGGACAAGCCAATTGTAAGTCTCATAAATGAGGAAGGAAAAATTCTAGAAAAGGATGTGCAGCTGTAAATAAATAGTTTATATTAAGAAAATTAAACATTTTGAATTTAGGAGTAAAAAAGTAGGTTCTGTGGGTCCCTCAGAAATAATGGAATAATAACAAGAAACTCCCAAATAATTCAAAATGGAAATAAAATCATTAAGGGAAAATTAGATTAGGCAAAAAAAAAAGAAGAAGAAAAAGGGATGCTTGAGAGCAAAATAAAAACTCCTTACAAAATTGTCTAGTCTCCAAAAAAAAAAAAGAAAGAAAACTCCAGATCTAAAATTGGGAAATATAGAATAAATCTTGGCAGAATAAAAGTTAAAATGAAAACTTTGAAAAATGTGTGAATTTTATAAATAATTGACTTTAACCAAGTCTTATCTATCTATTTATTTACTTATTTTAAAGCAATCGGGGTTAAGTAACTTGCTCAAGGAGATCTTATTTATTTTACATAGTGGGATTGTTATCTTTTGTTTTAATATCATTTTCACCTCCAAATATATCTCTCTTATCTATCTGAATAATCACCCCTCATAACAAAGAAGAAAGACAGAAACAGAGAGAATAACAATTCATAATTTCATAGTCATAGTGGAAGATGTGTCTTCTTTTAAACTGAAAGAACAATCCCTTTCTTGAACAAATCACCTTGGGGTGCACTCGGCAATGACAGTGACCATTTGTAGTAGAATAATTTGTCCATATCCTCAATTCTGGAAAGGTCTTTGGAATCTTGAGGAAATATAAGCATTGTCCTTTGAAATCCCTTCACTAGTGTCAGGCACTAAAAAATCCCAACAAAGTCTATACACCTCAATTCCTAATGGACTTCTAAATGCTGCCCAAAAAAAATCTCAAAAAGGTCATTCAGCATTGTTCTAACAATGCACAAATTAATAGTCTTCAGGGAACACCTAGGCCTACCAAGCTGGTTGACCTGGGGATTATCATTTCCAAATATTAACTTATAGAAATTTAACAAATTCTAGTTCAAAGTATGTATCACCTTCGAGGGATTGTTCGGACCTAGAAAACATTCACATTTGTCTCTTGTTGATTAATGTCTGCACTTTACTCTCTAATCATTTCCCGATCAGGAGGACACAACCTCCCCCACCCAATGTACACAGCCAGGAACATTGCTAGGAATACAGTGGACAAAGAGTGCAAGTCTTCTGTATTAAACACTTAACTGACGAGGGCTCCTTTCTCTCTATATTGTTCCTACTCTATTCCCTGAACTAATTCTAATAGCATTAACCATAAATAAAGGAGAATGTGCATTTCTTCTTCGCTTCTTGGGACAAAGATTGTACATCATAATTATCAGGTGAATGCCCTTATTATTTTCATTTATACAATTGTAATTTTCTAAATATTAATTTCTTGTTTCTACATGTTTTTACTTTATCATTATATATGTCCACCCAGATTAGATTTCTTATTCCCAAGATTTATTATTTCTTAAGGGTCAAGAGGTTTCTATTGCATTCATAACTCACAATGTTTCTGCCATTCTCACTATTGATGGGGCAACCACTTCATTCCCATTTCTTTCCTGTGTATTATTACATGTATACATATATGCAAATATGTGATATGTATATATACATGTATACACACACACACACACATATATATATATATATAATCTTCCTATATAATTTTATTTGACTTCTTTTTACTATGCCAGAAGTGGAATGTCTGGGCAAAAATAATATAAGGACACTTCTTGCATATTCTATATTGTTTTTTTTTATTTTTGCACCATTCCATACCTTAACTAATAGTATTTTTCTATGCCCATCTTTCTGAACTCTTCCAACATTGCTGAATCCCATAATTTATTTATCATCTATCTTACGATCATTTGTAATATTTGTTTAGGAATTCTTCCCTTAGTCGTGCTTAGGATAGGTACTTCCTTTCATTTGCCTTTATAATCATCATCATCAGCAGCAGCAGCACATCAGCAACAACAATAATATGCATCTTTTTATATTTTGTTTTTATATCTTTTGGAAGTTATTATATTATAAGGTTTTATGACATAAAGATCTCATGTCTTCCTGGCATTTTATTATCCCTCTGCTCCTGTGGCCCCTTCCCCTATTGATGAGTTCTTTTTAGAATCCCCATTTTAAGGAAGGATATATCCAAAGGACAACCATTATTTTGTTTCTTGGCTTTGATTTGAGCTCTGTAGACTTTACCTCATCCCCATATTACTTCCCCCACTTTTTATATATCTTCTCTCTATCTCCATGTTCTCATTAGAATATTAGCTCTGAGAAGACAGATATTATCTTTCTTTTGGCATATCTATATTCTCTCACTTGGCAAAGTGGGACATAGAAAATGCTTAAGAAATACTACTTGACTTTATATGAGTTGATTTTCACCCCTAAGAATGAGTTCTTCCCTGTTAGTAGGAATCAAATCTTGGGGTAGCTAGGTGGTGTAGTGGATAGAGCACTGGTCCTGGATTCAGGATGACCTGAGTTCAAATCCTTCCTCAGACAACTGATACTTACCAGCTGTGTGACCCTGGGCAAGTCACTTAACCCCACTTACTTTGCAAAAACACAACAGAAACAAATGGATCAGATTCATATTACAATCTCTCTTTGTGACTCCCTCTAGTTTTTGAAGAACTAAATTAAAATGAATCAAGTAATTGGTCAATCCAGGAATATGCTTTGCATATTCTGCCCATGATTATATTCTTATCAGTGAGGATAGGAAATTTTAAATGCCTTGGAAAATTATTACAGATTTATCAGTTTGGATTATCAGACAAATAGAAAATCCTTGGCACTCTTTTCTTTTTAGCTTCATATATATAAAGGATGCTTTAGCACTTATATGTTAGCACCTCCACTGGACATTCACACTTGCCTTAGATACCATGGAGGTCAATATTCTGTGGAAACCAGGTCTGTTTTTTAAACAAAAAGTTATTTTAGAACACTTTCTATTCTCAGTCTAAGGATTGCCCTTCAACTACAATAACACACGAAGACCTATTAAGTCATTTTGATGTACATCTGTAGGAGAGTTGTGAAAATTTTCAGGGTCCTTTTAGCTACTGTTCAAATAAGCCAGCTTAGCATAGAGGCAGACAGTTGACCTGCATTTTTTATCCACTCAAGAGTGTGAAACAAACCATCAGTAGGTGATGAACATATGTATCCAAGAATTCTGTGAATGATATGAGTGGAGAGAGAGACAGACAGACAGAGAGACAGACAGACAGAGACAGAGAGAGACAGAGAGAGCAAGAGAGAGAGACAGAGAGACAGAGAGAGAGACAGAGAGAGGGAGAGAGCAAGAGAGAGAGAGAGACAGAGAGCCAGAGAGACAGAGAGAGGGAGAGAGATGGAGAGAGAGAGACAGAAACAGAGAGTCAGAAACAGAGACGGAGACAGAGAGAGAGAGAGAGAGACAGAGAGAGAGAGAGAGAGAGAGAGACAGAGAGAGAGAGAGAGAGACAGAGAGACTTAATTTTGTATTTATCTTTGCATCATTGGCACCTAGCACATACAAGGCCCTTGATACATTCTTCTTGAATGATGGAATACAGATTAAAAAAATAGAAAGTGAATTGGTGGAACAGAGTAGATAAACAAAAATCAGAAGTAGTTGTGCTTAGTAGTCCAATATTTATTAAACTCAAGAACATAAGCCTAAGTAGATAATTCTTTCCCAAGTAGTTTACATTTCTGGGTTTATGGAACATTGGGTTCCCAAATCCAAATGCTTCCTATTTTTGCTTATCTAATGTCTTCCTCTGATCTATTCTTGTTCTTCCTTTTTTTTGGTATATATGTATAGCTACATACATACATATACTTTATTTATGTATACATATACACAGATACATTTTCACACATACATGCATATTAGGTCCAGGACCTAATTTGTCTTCCTGACTTCAGGTTCAGCATTCTATAAACTTTTCAACTTACTATCGATGTTTTCCATTGTCTACTTTGTTCTTTGTGTTCTGTGTCCTTTGGGTAGCAGTTGGTCATAGTTATGAAAGGCACAAATATCAATTGTCTTCTTTCTATTTTTTAAGATTTCACTCAGTAATTTTTATGTCAATAATTCATTTATTTGTAAATTATGGTACATGTGAAATTCAGGTCTAAATATTTTTGCCTTGTTTTATTTTTGCTCAATTACTTTCCTGTTTGCCCCATTCAAAATAAAATATATTCTTGGGTGTATTAAATTTTGATCTACTAAGTTCACTTGTTTCTCATTCTTGCTGGTCAGCTCTGTTCCACCAATCTACTTTTTAATTTTCTTTAAAATCAGTGTTGTAGTGATTTTGATGCTCCGTATTGTCTCAGGCCTTTCCTCCCTTATCACCTGCCCCTTAGCCCACCCAGTCTTTTCAGTTCTGCCAGGTTCCCCACAGGGTCCTTGGGGATCCTTCAATTAAGTTGCAGAGCTCTGATGGAGAGATATTTGAAGTTGTAGCAGCAAGCACCCTAGCATACCAAGGGTGGCTTTAGCATAGTTTCTTAGATCTGTTTTTTTTTAAAGGAAAGCAACTCAAAATGGATTAGCCACCTTACTTTAATCAGTCAAACATCAGAGAATATAAACAGAAGTTACAAGCAGACAAAGAGACAGGGCTTCCCACTGTCTGACTATTACAACCATACCTAGTTAGTCACCAGAGAGGGAAGCACTAACATCTGTGTTTTCAAAGCCATGGCTCAATGGCTGCCCAGAGTCTCATCTGGCCAAATCACACAACTCTTCCCAAAGTGAATCCCAAAGCAAAACCTCACATCAGGGTATATAAGAGCCTTCTATTGGTTCAGAGACCATCACAACCTTCATGACCCACTGCCCAATCAAAAAGTAAGAGAGTGTGGGCATTCCTGAAAAGCAAGCCCCTCTCTACAGGCTCCAGGTGAGCACATTCAGCCCATTAGGGGGAAGAGCATATTATTAAATCAAGGAAGGTTCTCAGAGTCACTTAAGCCTATCAAAGAGTCAAGGGGCAGGGACGATCTTCAGATTCTCATTCCCATAACACAAGTTTATGTTGAAATTGAAAAATAGTCTGTAACTATCAAGACCTTGTTGAGAGTACTAGGAATGGACGATGAAGAAGATGATGATCCAGTTCCTTTACCAAATGTTAATTCAGTGATATTAAAAAAAAGGTAATTCAGTGTTTCACCCACCAGAAGGATGATCCTCCTCCTTCTGAGGATGATAAGAACAAAGAGAAGCAAACAGATGCTATTCCAGTCTGGGACCAAGGTTTCCTGAAAGTTGACCAAGCAAGCCTTTTTGAATTTATTCTGGCTGCAAACTACTTAGATATTAAAGATTTGCTTGATATCACATGTAAGACTGTTGCAAATATGATCAAGAGAAAATTCCAGGAGAGATTTGCAAAGCATTCAATATCAAGAGTGACTTTTTAGAAGAGGAAGAATCCCAGTTTTGCAAAGAGAAACAGTGGTGTGAAAAAAAGTGAAGTTTTGTGCCTGTTGAAAATGTAATATTATAAGGATCATTCCAAATAACTATTTGCACTCCCCTGTTTCTAATTGTTAATATTAGACAAAGGCATCAGCCAAATCATTATATTAGGGTATCAATCAGTCCCATTTCATGTGTAGTGTTTTCTGTTTTGGAGAACTTTGAATCTAATCCTATGACTGTTTTAACCAGTATAATAAAAAGTCCTTTTACTTTGGTCTGAATAAACCTCAAACTGTCTATAGGGAAAGTGACACTTTTGGCTTTCCTTTTCTTATTTTGTAAAGCAGTTTATTTAGTTGTTGTCCTGCTTTAAACTTTAGTTTTCTTGTTATCTGACTTGCCCTTTATGGCAATTGTAAATTGGCATTGATATTGTAAATAAAACCACTAGCAAAAGTTTTTCACAAGAGAATTAAGAAAAAAAATACCAGTTTTCATTTTTCCAAGAACAATTTATTGAGTCCACTGTGTGTTAGGTATTAATGATGCAAATAGAAAAGTGAGTCCGTCTCTGTCCTAAAAAGAGCTTCCATACTAATTAGAAAATGCAACACATATATGGGAGTGGTAGCCAGGAGAAGAGTTTTTGGTGTAGGGTAGTTATAGGGATTGTGAGCAGAATAATAGGATCGTAGATGACTGCTTTACAATTTAATTGGAGGTCTGGAAGTACAATTCATCCATTAGTGATAAGTTCTCTAAGACATCATATAGAGCCCATGCTATGTACTTTATATATAAACTGTCACCACACCATATTAAATTAGGGTGTGTGTGTGTTTGTGTGTGTGTGTGTGTGTGTATGTAAAGGCAGAGAGAAAGTGATTTTGGAGGACAGATGGCTTGAATGTCTTTAATTTTAAAAAGTACAGTTATAAATATCTTTATGGACCCCCTGGAAAGAGAGATATTTCAATAGGATCACTTCATTTTAAAATTGCAGCATTGATACAAATGTTCTGATAAATGTTTTGACAACTTCTTCTAATCCTGTTCTTCCTGCTTTGCTGACTCAATTGCTTTATGAGGAGATAACATAGTTTAAAAAAAAAAACACACTCACTGAAGCTCTTAAGTCAATTTTTTTTTACAGCACCAACTTATACATGTTCTTTAAATTTTTATTCTCCACAATGGATCTTGAATCTCTAAATATTAATGTAGCTTCAATATTTCATATAAAAAGACAGAAGGTTGAGACCTCCCTATATTTTAATATAATTCCTACAAAGTAAGTGCCCGTTATATGTTATGAAGCCTTGACTTAGCTAGTGACATGTCAATGAGAAATAAAAAAAAAAAAAACATCAGAGCCCTGTGCCATGAAAAATGTTGTTAGTCTTTCATTATTCCCTCCAATCTCATAACTTGGGTGGCATACAAGACACGGAAATGCATTGTCAAAAATATATAGTTCAGGACGCAGAGCCATTAAACATCTTCTGCATTTGGCAATGGTTCTACAAAAGGGCTTTAAATTGCACCCTGCTCAGAAAAAGGAACATTTCACTCTGCCTTTCATCTCTGTTTCTGGAGATAAAATTTTTGTATCAGAAATTATTTTTAGAGCACAATGAAACAAATCTTTCTTCCAGTGGAGCCAGGAGACAGCATGTCAGTTTTCCTACTAATTCACAAACCAATCATAGCAGTGCCAACACTTGGAAGGGTAGTGCATCATTTATGTTGTTGACTTAAGATGTGTGGCTGTTGCCTGCCTATGACATTTCTCTAAGAAGCAAATTGAGCATATACTAATTCGTATATAACTGCTATATTTACTATCTATAATCAATGTTTAGTATTTACAAGAAGAGGAAATCATAGATAATTACAGGTTTTACTAATCCATAAACTTCATGAAATGTAGACTTGTGAGAGATTTTGGAGATGACATAGATACAGCTTCCAAAAGATATAAATCTGTAAAGATCATAAAAATCATGTAGTTGAATCCTTTCATTTGAGAGATTATGAAATTAAAATTCACAGAAATAAAGCAATTTGCTTAAGTTACTTCATTTATTGTAATAGAAACGAGTTAAACCCAGATTTTTGAATATTGGACTTGTCCAATGTACTATATTACCACTTTTTTATCGCTGAAATAATTGATGATAAGAAAATACAGAAAAGTGGACATATTGGAGAATTTCCTCCTTTCACCATACTGTCTCCACTACTGGTTTACTGTGACTAAAAGACATATATCAGAATACACTAAACTAAACAGTGTGCAAAGCACATCAGGGATTCCTTGATCTAATGGTAAAGTCCTCTAATCAACTGATGAGACAAGGAATTGATCTTTGTTAGAAAAATACTTCCTAGATACCCTTGATAGGAGAACACAGGAAACTCTTTATTGGTTCCCAATGATGTGGATTGCTTCCAACATGTTTATTATCAAGTCAGGGGGTTATATTACATATATAATGATATATCACACTGTTGTAAGCAGAACCACCCTCACCTTGTGTAGAAGAGATCACTCTTTTCCTTTTCCTTAGCTTCTCTTCCTTGTATTTCTAGGAGAGAAGGCAATAAAGGATCAAAGATGGGGAATCCCACTACCCATCCGCCCTCCTCCAGTACTAAAAAAATAGCCCTGGTGAATTGCACGAGAATAATGCAGCAAATATGTTTGTCCTCTTTTAACAGAAAAAGAAGTTTCTGGATAGTTCCATGGCTTTCTTTTGCTATTCAATCTTCATCCTTTGAGGTATTAGAACTAAGAAAGATACTTTCCATTAGGGGTAACATTTAGGGAGCTGAAAATGCACTCAAAGAATATATACAAACACACATTATGTATGTATGTATGTATGTCTACACACATACAAATACATGTATATATACACACATATATGTATATACACATATATAGATATCTATATGTCAACTCATCAAACTAAAGTTAAGATTATGCTAATAAGCTGTGATATTATAAAAAAGACCAAGTATTCTTTCCTTTATCTGTTGATTCATTCAATAAATATTTAGTGCTTCTCTCTATGTTAAATGTTAAGAAAGTAATTAAAACTGACTTTCTATATTTACCTCTATGACCGCATCCTGTATATCTTCATATAAATGTGCTGTAACAAGAGATTTTCCATTTAAAAATATTTTCTTTTTCTTCAGTTCTCAAGTAATTATTTTTTTTCTTTCAGTTCCCTCAATAATTTAAAAGAGGAAAAAAAAGAAGAAAGGAAGCAAGGAAGGAAAGAGGAAAGATGAGCAGAGGGAAGGGTGGAAAAGGGAAATTATGGAAGAAAGGAATGAAAGAATTATGGAATAAAAGAAGGGAAATAAAATGAAAAAGCAAGGAAGGTAGAAAAATAAAGAAAAAGAAGAAAGGAAAAAAGGGAAAAAAATCACCTTTATATTACATAAGCATGAAGAAGCATCAATTTCCATATTGTGCATATCCAAAAATGAATTTCTTTTTCTGCATATTAAACCATTATCTTTCTATAATGAATTTGGTAACATTCTTCTTGATAAATCCTCAGGAATCATGGTTGATTAGCATTTTTGGATCTTTCAAAATTTTTCATTTTCATAATATAGATATTATAATATGAATCACTCTGTTCTCTCTGCTTAAAATTCATCTGGAAGAACAAAAGTTCAAGAATATCAAGGGAATTAATGAAAACAAATGTAAAGGATGGTGGCCAAGTCACACCAGAGCTCAAATATTATAAAGTGGCAATCACAAAATTATATGCTATTGACTTAGAAATAGAATGGTGGATCAGTCGAATACATTAGTTATATGATATACAGTAGCAGATGACCATAATAATTTAATATTTGATATAGCCAAAGACTGAAGTTTTTTCTGACAAGGACTCACTATTTGACAGAAACTGCTGGGAAAAATGGAAAGCAGTATGGCAGAAACTATCTATAGAATAACATCTTACACCATATACCAAGAAAAGGGCACAATGTGTACATGATTTAGGTATAAGGGGGGATGCCATAAAGAAATTAGGAGAGCAAGGACCTTGCCAGATCTATGGAGAAGGGAAGAATATGTTACAAAAGAAGAGATAGAAAGCATTTTGAGATGTAAAATGAATAATTTTGTTTAAATTAAAAAAAAGTTTTCCAGAAACAAAACTGATGTAGCCAAAATGAGAAGGAAAGCAGAAAGGTGAGATTTTTTTTTTCAGCAACTGTCTCTGACAAAGGTCTAATTTTTCAAATATATTGAGAACTGTGTCAAATTTATAAGAATACAAATCAAGAATAAATGGTCAAGGAATATGAATAGACAGTTTTTGAATGAAGAAATCAAAGTCATCTACAGTTATATGAAAAATGCTCTAAAAGACTATTGATTAGAGAAATGTAAATGAAAACAACTTGGCAGTACCACCTCACACCTATCAGCTTGACTAACATGACAGAAAAGGAAAAGGATAAATTTTAAAGGGGATATGGGAAAATAGGGCAAATAATGCACTCTTGATGGAATTGTGGACTGAACTAACCATTCTGGAGAGCAATTTGAAACTATGCCAAAAAGGGTTATAAAACTGTGAGTCAAAAGTCTTTGAGTCAGCATGTAGGAAATTGAAGGGATTCCCATCAGTTGGGAAATGGCTGAAGAAATAATGGTATATGATTTTGATGGAATACTACTGTGCTATAAGTAGTGATGAGCAGGTTGACTTCAGAAAGAAACCTGGAATTATATGAACTGATACAAAGTGAAATGAGCACACCTAGGAGACCCATTAAAGCAGTTGTACATAGTAACATCAATATTGTGTGATGATCAACAGTTAATGTTTTAGCTATTCTCAGCAATATGCAGTTCCAAGGGGCTCATGAAAACAAAAAAAAAATATCTACCTCCAGAGACAGAATTGATGGAGTCTGAATGAATATCAAATCATACTATTTTTTCACTTTTTTTTCTTTTTTGATGGTTTCTCTTTTACAACATTGCTAATATGGAAATATGTTTTGCACGATTGTACATTTACAATCTATATCAAATTACTTGCTGTCTCAGGAAGGGAGAATGCAAGGAAGGGAGGGAGAGAATTTGGAACTCAAAATTTTAGAAAATGAATGTTAAAATAGTTTTTCTATGTAATTGGGAAAAATAAAATATTATTCTTTTTTTTTTAAAGCAATCAGGATTAAGTAACTTGCTCAAGGTTACAAGGCCAGTTATTTCTGGGTGTGGTGCTGAGTATCTAAGCCCGGACTTGATCCAGTTCATCCCGACACTGGAGCCGGTACTCTTACTTGCTGAGCCACCTGGCCATCCCTAAGCAATTGGGGTTAAGTAACTTGCTCAAGGTTACACGACCAGGTGTTTCTGGGTGGATGCTAAGTGTCTGAGCCCGGGATTCCATCTCCAGGTCATCCCCACACTGGAGCCGGTGCTCTTACTCGCTGTGCTACCTGGCCGCCCCTTATAAAATATTATTCAAAAAAAAAAAAAAAGAAAGTACACCTACTCTGGATTATTGGAAAACTCTTGATTTTGATTCTAGTTCTAATATTAATAAATGTGTGACTTTGTCCAAGTCACTTCACCTCTGTCAACCTCCCTCTCTTTATGCACAAAGAATAAAAAAATCTACTCACTATATACTATAGGGATTCACATAACAATCTGTCCATGCCCTCTTAACACTGTCTTACACATTTCCTCCTATAAATAATACCAAGTGGGTATATACAATATTCTAGGTTCATTGAAGTAATGCAGGCATTGGTGAAGGATAAAAGCCACTGCTCCCTCACTCTCAAAATATGACCAGTCCCTTTTCCTCATATTTTTCTCTCTAATTTTATTTTTATGGCACTTTTTTACTCAATTGTTTCTTGGTTGTAACCTGCAGCTAATTTTATTTTTACCACCCATTTCCCCATTTCCCTTTGAGTGACCTGCAAATTTGATCCTTTGGAGTTGTGATATTCCATGATTTTGAGCCATATAACATCACTGAAGATATAACAATTAAACAAAATGAGGAATTTTGGGGTCATTTAAAACAGTTCAATGTCCCAGTTCAATCCTGGATCTAATTTATCATTTTAAAAGTCTGTCACAAAATATATGGCTATATGCAGTTCATGTGTATACACACAGACATGTAAAAGAACACATACATATATAATGTGTGATATATGTACATATATATGCATACATATATAAATGTAAATATATAACATTGATATTGCAGCATCACCTTCTAGTACACTGCTTTTATCTTGAAAGGCTTTTAAATTTTTTATTAATTTGTTTGTTTATTTTTAGTTTCCAAGATGCAATTCCACAATTCCTTCAGCTTCAAATTCTGTGCCTCTCCATTCCCTTCCCCCCCTCCATGATGGCATATAGTCAAGTACAGCATCTGTAAATATTTTCACATTAGACATTAGTCAGGTTATAAAGATGGATTGTATCAGATAGAATGAAAAAATGGTAAAGACGAAATAAAATCAAACAAGAAAAAGATCAGGTAGTTTGCTTCAATCTGGATTCAAACTCAGTTCTTTCTAGTTCTTTCTCTGGATGTAGATATCTCTCTCCATCATGAGTCCTTTGGGATTAACTTATATCACTGCATTGCTGAGGAGAGTCCAGTCTATCAAAGTTGGTCATAACACATACGTTGTGTCCATAATTGTGTACAAATTTCTCCTGGTTCTACTCTTCTCACTCAGCATCAGTTCATATAAGCCACTCCAAATAAATATGAAGTCCGTCTGCTCCTCATTTCTTATAGCACAATAGTATTCCATAACATGCATATACCACAACTTGTTCAGCCATTCCCCAATTGATAGGCACCTCCTTAATTTCCAATTCTTTGCTACCACAAAAAGAGCTGCTAGAAATATTTTAGTATATATGGGTCTTTCTCCCACTTCTATGATCTCTTTGGGATATAACCCTAGAAGTGGTATTGCTGGGTCAAAAGGTATAAAAATATTTATAGCCCTTTAAGCATAATTCCACATTGCTCTCCAGAAAGGTTGGATAAGTTCACAACTCCACCAGCAATGCATTAGTGTTCCAATTTCCCCACATCCTCTCCAGCATTTGTAATTTTCCTGTTTTGTCATCTTAGCCAATCTGACTGGGGAGATGTGGTACCTCAGAGTTGCTTTGATTTGTATTTCTCTAATCAATAGTGGTTTAGAGCATTTCTTCATGTGCTTATAGATAGCTTTAATTACTTTCTCTGAAAACTGCCTGATTATATGCATTGACCATTTATCACTTGGGGAATTACTTGTATTCTTATAGATTAGACTCAATTCTCTGTATATTTTAGAAATGAGTCCTTTATCAGAGACAAAGGTTGTAAAAATTATTTCCCAATTTCCCACCTCCCTTTTAATCTTATTTACATTGGCTTTGTTTGCACAGAAGCTTTTCAATATAATGTAATCAAAATGATCCATTTTGCATTTTATAATTCTCTCTAATTCTTGTTTGGTCATAAAGTCTTTCCCTCTCCACAAATTTGACAGGTAAACTATTCCTTGTTTTCAGAGATTGCTTATAGTATCAACCTTTATACCTAGATCATGCACCCATTTAGACTTGATTTTGGTATATGGTTTTAGATAATGGTCTATGCCCAGTTTCTGCCATACTATATTCCAGTTTTTACAGCAGTTTTTGTCAAATAGTGAGTCTTATTCCCCAAATTGGCGTCTTTGGGCTTATCAGACAATAGATTACTATAGTCATAGACTGCTTAATCTTGTGTGCCTGTTCTATTCCACTGATCCACTACACTATTCCTCAGCCAGTACCAAGTGGTTTTGATGACTGCTGGTTTATAATACAGATTGAAATCTGGTATAGTCAGCCAGCCCAGCACTCTGGGAGCCATGCCCAGGCCCATATGAGCTGAAGTTTTTAACCCCAGAGTGGGTCTGACCAGCCGCTGGCTGGAGGGACTGCAGATCATCAGCAGCTGTGGCTGTTTCCAGATTTATCAACACATAGATGCAAAAGACAAAGTGAGAGGTCTGTGAAATTTTGACTTTGGGACCCAGTAAGTGGGAGTGTATCGACTTTTGCCCCTGGGGCAAGAAGTCACTGAGACACCTGGCACAACCAGCCAATGCCACATGGCAGCTTCAACTCCAGGCTTGCAGAGTATAGGGAGACCAAGAAACCAGTTTCAGGGGTAATCACTCTTGCTTTAACCTGCTTGGATATGGATTGCTGTCTGCAGTGGAGGGCCTGGGGTGTGTGTCCAGCTTGCCAGAGTGTGTGGAGGCCTCAGAGAGAGCACCCAATAATACCTCCAGCAGCTGAGAAAACCCCAGCATTTGGGAAGAAAGCTCCCCTGTCTGGTGACAGAGTCCTACTGTGGCAAAAAAGACCAGGGATCAAGTGACTGAGGGGCTACATGACCAGGCAAAGGAAACAAAGCAAACAGAAAATTCCAACATTAGACTCCTATTTGGGGGACAAAAAGGATAAAAACATGGAAAAGGAGGAAGACAGTGAAGTCCTGAACCAAAACCTTCAAAGGAAAATACAAGCTGGTTATAGGCCATAGAGGAGCTTAAGAGGCAGACAAGAGAAGTAGAAGAAAAATTGGAAAGAGAAATGAGAACAATGCAAGAAAATTATGAAATGAGAGTCAATAGCCTGACTGAGGAAAAGAATATCTTAAAAAATAGACTAACTCAAATGGCAAAAGAGGCTCAAAAAGGCAATGAGGAGAAGAATGCCTTAAAAAGCCAAATTTGCCAGATGGAAAAAGAATCTTAAAAACTCACTGAGGAGAATCATAGCTTCAGAGTCAGATTGGAGCAAATGGAAGCTAATGACATTATGGGAAATCAAGATGCTGTTAAACATATCCAAACAAATGAAAGAATAGAAGGCTATGTGAAATATCTCATGGGAAAAACCACTGACCTGGAAAATAGATCCAGGAGAGATAATTTTAAAATTATTGGACTACCTGAAAGGCATGATCAAAGTAAGAACCTAGAAATCATCCTCCAGGAAGTTCTCAAAGAAAATTGCCCCAATGTTTTAGAACCAGAGGGCAAAATAAAGGTTGAAAGAATCCACCAATCCCCTACTGAAAAAGATCCCCCCCCCCAAAAAAAAAACCTCCTAGGAATATTATAGCCAGGTTCCAGAATTCCCAGGTCAAGGAGAGAATATTACAAGCAGCCAGGAAAAAAACAATTTGAATATTGTGGAAACACAATCAGGATAACCTAGGATCTGGCAGCTTCTACACTGAGGGATGTAAGGGCTTGGAATATGATATTCCAGAGATCAAAGGAGCTGGGATTAAAACCAAGAATCACCTACCCATCAAAACTGAGTGGAATAGAGGACTTTCTAGCATTCTTGCTGAAAAAACCAGAGTTGAATAGAAAATTTCACATTCAGATACAAGAAGCATGAGAAGGTAAGCAGTGAAAAGAAATCATAAGGATCTTATAAAAGTTGAACTATTAACATTCCTACATGGAAAAACAATAACTGTAACTGATAAAAATTTTCTCAATAGGAAAATAGTTGAAAGGAATATATATGTGTGTGTGTGTGTGTGTGTGTCTATATATGAGGGTATGTGGGCATATGGATACATATGTGAATGTGTGTATATATGTTTACAGGCATACATAGATAGCGGGCACAGGACCAATTTAATAGGAAGGGATGATACTTAAAAGGTGAAATGAAGAGGTGATAGAGGAATGTAAGGAGAGGAGATGGGGAGAGACAGAATGGGGTAAACTATCTCATATAGAAGAGGCAAGGGAAAATGGTTACAATGGAGGGGAAGAATAGAAGGCAAAAGTGAATGGGTCAACCTTATGCTCATTGAATTTGGCTCGGGGAGGGAATGACATACACACTAAATAGGGTATCTCACCCTACAGGAGAGTAGGGGAGAATGGGATGAGAGGGGGGATGAAAGAAGGGAGGGTAGGCTTGGGGGGGAGGGAAGTTGAAAGCACCCATGTTTGAAAAGTGATGGGATCAATGTAGAGCATAGAACAAGTGGGAGGTGGGATAGGAGGGAGGGAAATATAGTCAGTCTTTTACCATATGTCTACTATGTTATTGTTTTGCATTAGCTACACATGTACAACCTATACTGAATTGCTTATCTTCCCAGTAAGGGTGGGTGACAAGGGAGGAAGAGAATGAATCTGGAATCCAAAGTTTTGAAATAAAATATTTATGTATATATATATATATATATATATATATATACTATTATTAATATTATTTTACATGTAATTGGGAAACAAGATATACAGGCACTGGGGAATAGAGATACACCATGCCCTACTGGAAAATTTGAAAGGGGTTTGGGAGAAAATATGTGAGAGAGCAGACTGGAGGAGGGGATATCTTGCAGGACTGCTATTTTGGGGTGGTGGGTAGGGAAAAAATTGGCAACTCAAAATCTGGTGGAAATGAGTGATGTAAATCAGAAGTTAATAAAACATTGGAAAAATGAAAAAAAAACCCTCAAAAAAAGAGATATTTTTCCAATTAGTTAGATCTGACTTTATTTGTGTGAAAAGTGTTTTGTAGTTGTGATCATATAGGTGCTGTGTTTGTTTTGTCAGGTAGATTCCCAAATATTTTATAATGTCTACATTAACTTTAATGGGATTTCTCTATCTATCTCTTGCTGTTGAATTTCATTAGAATTATATAGGAATGCTGAGGATTTATGTGGGTTTATTTTATAACCTGTAACTTTGCCAAATTTATTTACTCTCAAGTATTTTTTCATTTGATTCCATAGGATTCTCTAAGTATGTCATCATATCATATGCAAAGAGTGATAGCTTTTTCTCTTCTTTGCCTAATTTGATTCCTTTGATTTACTTTTCTTCTCTAATTACTACTGCTACCATTTTTAGTACCAGCTTGAATAAGAGGGGTGATAGTGGATACCCTTGTTCCATCCCTGATGTTATTGGAAATGCTTCTAGATTATTCCCATTGCTTATAATATTTGCTTATGGTTTTAAATAGATGCTACCTATTATTTTAAGGAAGGCTACATTTATTTCTATACTTTTTAGTGTTTTTAATAGGAATGGATGTTGTATTTTGTCAAAAGCCTTTTCTGCATACATTGAGATAATCATGTCGTTTCTGCTAGGTTTATTGTTGATATGATCATTTATACTGATGGTTTTCCTAATATTAAACCATTCTTGCATTCCTGGAATAAATCCTACCTGATCAAAGTGTATTATTCTTGAGATAAGTTGCTTTAGTCCTTTTGCTAATATTTTATTTAAAACTTTTGTATCTATATTCATGAGGGAGATTGGTCTATAATTTTCTTTATCTCTTCCTGATTTAAGTATCACTATCATATTTGTGTCATTAAAAGAATTTGGTAGGGCTCCTTCTTCACTAATTTTCCCAAATAGTTTGTAGAGTATTGGAATCAATTGTTCTTTAAATGTTTGATAGAATTCACTAGTAAATCCATCTGGCCCTGGGGATTTTTTCCTAGGGAGTTGATGCTTGGCTTGTTCAATTTATTTTTCTGAGATGGGGTTATTTAAGTAATTTATTTCCTCTTCAGTTAATCTGGGCAACTTGCATTTTTGTCAATATTCATCCATTTCCCTAAGATTGTCAAATTTATGTGCATACAATTGGAAAAAAATAATTCTTAATTGTTGTTTTGACTTCCTCTTCATTGGAGATTCCTCTTCATTCATAGATTCACACTTTTCATTTTTGATACTCATAATTTGGTTTTCTTCTTTCTTTATTTTATCATATTGACTAAGGGTCTATCAATTTTGTTGGTTTTTTCATAAAACCAGCTCTTAGTTTTATTTATTAATTCAACAGTTTTCTCAATTTCAATTTTATTAATCTCTCCTTTGGTTTTCAATATTTCTAATTTAGTATTTAATTGGGGATTTTGAATTTATTCTTTTTCTAGGTTTTTCAATTGCATGCTCAATTCATTGACCTCCCTTTTCTCTAATTAATCATGTATGCACTCAGGGACATAAAATTTCCCTGAAGAACTGCCTTTAATGCATCTAATAAATTTTGGTATGTTTTCTCATTATTATCCTTCTCTTGAATGAAATTGCTGATTGTTTCTATAGTTTCTTGTTTGACCCACTGCTTCTTTAGGATTAAATTGTTTAATTTCCAATTAGTTTTTAGTCTGTCTTTCCCTGGCCCTTTATTGCATATAATTTTTATTGCATTGTGATCTGAGAAGGATGCATTTAATATTTTTGCCTTTCTTCATAAAATTGTGAGGTTTTTATGCCCTAGAACATGGTCGATTTTTGAGTATGTTCTCTGAACTGCTGAGAAGAAAGTATACTCCTTTTTATCCCCATTCAGTTTTCTCCAGAGATCTATCATATCTAGCCTCTCTTAAATTCTATTCACCTTCTTATCTTCTTTCTTGTTTATTTTGAGGTTAGATTTATCAAGTTCAGAGAGGAGGAGATTAAGGTCCCCCACTAGAACAGTTTTGCTATCTGTTTCTTGCTCTAATTCCCTTAACTTCTCCTCCAGGGATTTGGACTCTATACCCCTTGGTGCACATATGTTAAGTAATGATATTGCTTTATTCCTGATGGTGACTTTTAGCAGGATATAGTTTCCTTCCTTATCTCTTTAAATTAGATCTATTTTTGCTTTTGCTTTATCTGTGATAATGATTGCTACCCCTGTTTTTTGTTTTTTTACTTTAGCTGAGGCATGATATATTCTATTCCAGCCTTTTACCTCTACCCTGTGGGTATCCCTTTGTTTCAAATGTGTTTCTTGTTGACAGCATATTGTAGGATTATGGTTTTTAATCCATTCTTCTATCTACCTCCATTTTATGGGAGAGTTCCTCACATTCACATTCACAGTAATGATGACTATCTGTTCCTTCCCCTCCATCCTATTCCATCCCCTGCTTATGGTTTGTTTCTTCCTTCTCCCTTTCCCTACTTGAGGGTTTTCCTTTTGACCACCACTTCCCTCAGTGTTCCCTCCCTGTGACCCCTCCCTGCTTTACCTACCCTTTCCCTTTACTACTATTTCCCTCCCCTCTAATACCCCCTTTTTATCCCTTCCTTACCTTCCTACTGCCGTTAGGCCACAATAGATTTTTATACTTATCAGAGTATGTTATTCCTTTGAATAACATTCCCCCTTTGAACTGAAACCAATGAGAGTAAATTTCATACACTGTTTCTCTCCCTCCCTCCTTTCCCTCTATTTAATGAGTCTTCATTTCTTTTCATGTTAGAATCTTAAACTTAACTGATTATGTTGATCCCTCTTTGAACCAGAACCAGTAAGAATAATGTTCAAATGATGTTCCTCTCCCTCTTTCCTTCCCTTCTACTATAATGATTTTTTTATGCCTCTTCCTATCACATAATTTACTTTTTTCTGTCTCATCATTTCCTTTTATCCCATTGCAGTCCCTTTGACCCCCTTAATAAAGATTTGTTTTTTTACCATCAGGTTAGTTCATTTATACCCACATCCTCTATCTATGTATAACCCTTTTAAGGGTCATGATAATCATATAAACTTTGATATTGACAGTTATCAGCTTCTCATATAGGGATGTGAATATTTTGCTCTTATTGCATCCCAAGTTATGTGCATATGTGCATGGGTGTGATGGGGTACCTGGGGTCTAGGTCAAACCAACTTGTAAAACCAGTCTGTGAAGTTGTAACTGCAATTTGTCCTTTCCCACCCTTGAGCTCTGTCCCTTCTCCCTATCCCACACTCCACCTGTGACCCCTTTTGTTCTTACTTAATCTCTTCATTTCTTCTCAGGCCTGGCCCACACCCTCCTTTGTCCTTGCCTTTTGTCTCCTTTGACCTGGCCCATATCTTATCTAAACTATCTATTCACATGCTCCTCTTGGTCAGCTCTGACCTTTGTCTATGCACTGAGGCCCCTCCTGTCTGGTCAGCCCTGACAATGGCAGCCTTACCCTTTAAAGGCAAAAGCATGTACCCATTTCACTTGCAGGTCCCCTAAAGGACTCTTGCCAGCTTCTCATGGAAGCGTAACAATAAACTTCTACAACTCTCACTCCAATTAAGCCTGGAACCTTGAATTCTTTCCATACGATATTGCAGGTTTTCTGGTCTTAGATAAGATCAGAATTCCTGCTGAACCTATTGGTATCCCGTGCCCCATCAGGTGTGCATGTGTGTATGTATGAGTGTGTGTTTTCCTTGTTTACCTTTTTATGTTTTTCTTGAATCTTATAATTGGAGATCAAATTTTCTATTGAGCTCTGGCTTTTTCATCAGGAAAGTCTGGAAGTCCCTTATTTCATTAAAAGACCATCTCCTTGCCTGAAAGATTATGCTCAGTGTTGCTGGGTAGTTAATCCTGGGTTGCAGTCCTAGCTCTTTTGCCCTAGGAAATATCAAATTCCCATCTTTCCGATCTTTTAATGCAGAAGCTGCTAGGTCCTGTGTGATCCTTACTGTAGTTCCATGATATTTGAATTGTTTCTTTTTGACTGCTTGCAGTATTTTCTCCTTAATCTGGTAATTCTGGAATTTGCCTACTATATTTCTTGGAGTTTTCAATTTGGGATCTCTTTCAGGTGGAGTCCAGTGAATTCTTTCGATAACTATTCTATCTTCTAATTCCAGGACAGTTTTCTTTGAAATCTCTTGGAGGATTCTGTCCAGGCTGCTTTTTTCATTGTGGTTTTCTGGTAGGCCAATAATTCTTAAGTTATCCCTCCTGGATCTGTTCTCTAGGTCAGTTGTTTTTCCAGTGAGATATTTTACACTTTCTTCCCATTTTTCAGTCTTCATGTTTTGTTTGATTAACTGTTGGAGCATCATAGAGACCCGAGCTTCAATTTGACTGATTCTATGTTTTAGTGAATTATTCTCTTTGGTTAGTTTTTGAAGGTCCTTTTTTAGGGAGGTATTTTCTCCAATTACTTCACTAATTTTACTTTTTAAGGATTTGTTTTCTTCAGTGAAACTTTTTTTTTCCAATTTGGTCACTGTAGATTTAAATTTGTCTTCTGCCTCCCCAATAAGGCCTTTAAAATCTTTCTTGAGCTCCTCTAAGAATGCTTTTTGGGCTTGAGATCAGTTCATATTTCCTTCTGTGGTCTCAGGTGTGAGTATAGAGTCCATGTTGTCCTCTGTATTTGGTTGTTCTTGCTAGCTATAATAATCTCTAATCAATTTACTTGTCTTCCCCTTCTCCTTCTCAGCTTCCTTCCTTCCCATTGTAACTTCCTATTTCCTAATTTCTCAGGCTGGGAGCTAGGTGTCAGATTTTTGGCTTTGTGTGCTGTAGCCTCTAGGTGTGTAGACTGAGGCCAAGGCAAGGGCTCACAGTGTTTCCTTAAGTTATGCTGATTCTCACAGAGTACCCTGTGGAGGAGGGATGGTCTGGCCACTCCAGATTTCTGCCTCTATGCCCCTGGGCTACTGCTCTGGCAGGCTTTTGCTGGTCAGGTGAGGTAGAGCTTATTGGGACCCCTCCCCCTCTTCTCTTCAGACTCCTTGCAGCCTCAGTTATACCCCTTCTCAAGCCCGAGGCTATTTCCACTGTCTCAGGATTTCACTCTGGGTGGGAGACTTATCTCTGAGTTTTCTAGGTCATGGAGGGGGAATGGAGCAACCAGAGTTCATTTTGTCATCCTAGCCTCTGGAGAGTCAGGCAAGCAGTTTCTAAACTTCCAGGCTGGGGGCTGATAACTCCAGAAGAAGCTGCTTTCTCTGCTGAGGGCCCTGAGCCCTCTCTTACCTGGCTCCAATGGATCTTCCATACCCTTGGTGAGATGCTGATGTGATGGCTGTGAATTGCCCTTGGGGGGGTGAGTTCGCTGGCTGGGGCTCCTTCTCTCTCTGCTGTAGTCTGTTCTCTTGTCTGAGCTGTTGCAGCCCCCATGTGCTCTGCGCTCCCCCTGCCTGGACCCATGTTGGCACTTTCTTGTGCTGGATTCTGCCAAGCTCTGTCTCCCAGTGGATTAGTGACTCTCCAAAATCCATTCAGATTCACTTTTTAAAGTTTAGTGATGGGATTCAAGGAGGAGCTTAGAAAAGTTACTGCTTCCTTTCTGCCATTTGGCTCTACCCTCTTGAAAGACTTTTAATTTCCTCTCATAGACTTTTATCATTCCATCTCTCCCTATGTCTAACTTCTCCTAAACTTTTTATTTCACTCTTAACTCCATTCCTTCTTTTCCTCATTTCTCTCCCAGGACTTCACTCCTCTTCTGATTATACTCATATCAATATCTTTACCCACTGGGGGGAAAAGTTCCATCTACATTCTTTTATATTTTTGGATACCTTGTTCTCTTTTCTCATTACCAGTAGTAGTTCATTTTCTCTTCCCCAAAAACCAATCTGGAGTGGGGATAGAAATATATAACAATTGTGTCCATTATTTAATTTTTGCTAAGTAATTTCAACTAGGGCCCCAGGTTATCAAAGTAATCCTACTTCTTCTCAAATAATTCCCTATCACACCTCTCATAGCAGATGTTCAAATATGTGTCTTTTCTATTTAAAAATCATGCACCTCATTCTCCTTCCTCTTCAGTCTCCATTGCTGAATATTCATCCACACATGTCCACCAGTTGAGGGGTACTCCATGTATCCATCCAAAAGAGAACTAATTTTATTATCCCACTTCTTAACTTCCCTATTATTTTGTTGAGGGAACCATAATCCTTGCAGTCACCTAGATTGAAAAACTTTGCATCATCCTTATATACTGTGTCTCACTCACTCCTTCTGTCCAACCAGTCACCAAATATTATGATCTTTTTTCTTTACAACATTTCTTGCATATATCCCCTTTTTGTCACTTACACAGACACCATCCTAGTTCAGGACATCTCACATGGACCATTGCAACACACTTCTAATTGGTTTCCCTTCCCCAGTCTATGCACTCCATTCAGCTCCTAGCTTGTCACATGGTTGATGTTGCTAAAGCATGTGTCTAATCACATCATTCCCCTGTTCAAAATCCAAAAACTCTCTTTACCTCCAGGATCAAATATAAACTCCTTTGTTTGGCATTTTAAGTTCCTCACAACCTGACCCTTTGCTACCTGTTCATTGTTCTTATTCTACTCCACTTTGTACTAAATACAATTCAGTCATATTGGACAAACTTTTTTTTTTGCTTTTTTGGAGAGTGGAAGGCAGAGCAATTGTGGTTAAGTGACTTGCCCAAGGTCACATGGCTAGTAAGTATTAAGTGTCTGAAGCCAGACTTGAATTCAAGTTCTCTTGACTCCAGGGCCCATGCTGTATTCACTGCACCACCCAGCTGCCCCTACACTTCTTATTCCTCACACGTAAAAAGTCATTTTTGCTTCTTGCACTAGTTGTTCCTTTTGCCTGAAATACTCCTGTTCATAGTCTTGGACTCTTACAAACTGTGGTTTCTTATATAACTAAGCAGGATCTTGTATTCCATAATTTTTCAATCAATTAAATGAATATAAATATATTATCTGCTTCATAATTAAACATGAAATCTTGTTTTTGAATATATTGATAAAAGTACCTCAAAAATATTAATGTTGTTCTCATAAATATTTTTTTGTAAAGAGAAAGATAGCCTATGTGTTACTGGTGATATTTTTATGATCACTTTTGTTCTATAGTAATAATATTCATCATGTTTCCCCTATTTATTATCCTCTTCTCTTTTCCATTAAAAAAATATCAGAAGGAAGGAAACAAATATTTGTTGTATCCACTGTGTGCTAGGTACTCTGTTTAGTAAGAATATTATTAATATCTAACTTGATCATCACAAAAAATCTGTGAGGTAGGTGCCATTATTTTCCTTTTGGTGTTATTCAACTATTTTCAGTGGCATCTGACTTTTTATGACCCCATTTGGAGTTTACTTGGCAAAGATAATGGAATGGTTTGCCATTTCCTTCTCCAATTCATTTTACAGATGAGGAAACTGAGGCAAATAAGATTAAATGAACTTGTCCAGGGTCACATAGCTAACAAATGTCTGAGGCCAAATTTGAACTCAACAAGATGAATCTTCCTATCCTCAGGCTTTAAATGATTTATCTTGCAAAGAAGTATTTGGATCCTATTTGAAGTGAAATATTCTGACTCCAGGTCCAATACTCCATCTACTGAGCCATGGAGGTGGTAGTTCAGGTTTTCTCCTAGCATACTTGTTTGGTGCAATTGCTCTTTCCCACTTGACCCATGGTGGATGAGAGCAATTTGTTCCAACAGCTACAAAGGCAGCTGAAGCAGACACTGTGGAACGCTTAGAGCTTGTTGACATTGGAGGTACCAAGGTAATTCATGGAACCCTGGGCCTTCTCCAGTTATCTTGACTTTTGTCTTGCCAATGGACTTCTATGACTCTGGAAGAGGTGAGGCAGACATTGTGCAGCTCAGCCTCACTTAACTTGAATTCATGTGCAAGTCAAGATATCACCTTGTGATGTCATTGTTCCTCTGAAAATGAAGGACAAACAGCATTACTACTATTTTTTGAAATGACACATTAGGTACTGGGATCTTTGAAACCAAATGATATGACTCCATTACCACTAAAGAAGAAAATTAACCAGATGGCCTCCATTTCCTAAGGAAGTATAATTAATTGCTGTAATAGTATGGAAGATCATAAAAATTGACCCATAAATCAAACGTTTTATCTAGAAACAGAGAGGTATTCATTGGATAGAACAATGGATCTGAAGTCAGAAAAATCTGAGTTCAAATTTGTCCACTTATCAGCCATGTGATACTGGGCGAATCATTTATCTTCTCACAGGCTCAATTTCCTAAGGTGGAAATAACAATGGCACCTAACTCACAAGGTTGTTGAGAGAAGAAAATGAGATAATAATTCTGAAGTACTCTGGAAATCTTAAAATGCTATAAAAATGCTACTGTCATCATCATCATCATCATCATCAAACTCATCATATGCCAACTAGTTCTCTAGTGATCAATGGAACTACTGGTTTAGAAAGAAGATTATTTGTAAAATATTGTGAAAGGTAGTAAAATATGATGAGTTGGGAAGTTCAAATAAAATAATGTATATAAAACATTTAATTGTCACCTAAAGGTCAACTGTTATTCTTGCTATTATTATTATTTTCCACTAATTAGTTGTGTGACCTTTAGCAAGTCATATAATTTCTCTGGACTCATTTAGTTGTCATACAGTTATAATGAGACAGTTGGAATATATTGTCTTTACCTTTCTTTTAGTGATATTATAGCAATAATAATCATAATCAGATTTCTAAAATTGTTTTTTCTTAGGACATAATATTCCATTATATTCACATATCATGATCTGTTCAGTGATGTCCCAGTCAAAGCAAACATGACTGTATTTATATTTTTTGCTATCACACACAAAAATACTTCAATGAAAATTTTGATAAATATAGGTATTATTTCTATATCTTTCACTTTCTAGAGTATTTACTTAATAGGGAGATATCTCTGGTTCAATGGATATAGATATTTTAGTGATTTAAAAAAAATCATTCAAAACCAATGTGAGATGCTGCATCTGCAATCATTAAAGCTCTAGAATTATGCTTCCTTAACTACATATGGCTGTATATTACGACAGGGAAAATTAGTCAAAGAAGGAACAAACTAATATAAAGAGAGAATTCTGATGAAAAATGTTTGGAAATACATCTCTGGCTGCAGAACAGAGCTACTTTTGCAACGTGGTTTAATAATGCCAGAACTAACCCTCTCTGCATGAATTTATCCTAATTAGCTTAACCTTCCCATCAAAAATACTGGTACTACAATCTCCAAAAATCTTATGAATGTGCAGTTGCAATATCTAGCTGTAACAGATATTCACTTTAAAAATAATTATACTACCTTTCTATTCCATCTGAAAAAAAGCAGCAGATTCTAGGTTTTGTTAATATTTTTGTTATTATTTTTAAAAAAGGATTGATAACATTTCTTACTTCCTTAAGAAAGCAGTATTACAATTTTCTGTTTCAATAGTGTTTTGTGTATATTTATTTCAGAAGCATTCTTTCGCTTATATTTCATTTACTTATTGAGTTTAAAACAGTTTTGTTGATAATTTTAAATTTCACATCAGTTCATTTCCAAATATCTCCAACCTGTTTCCTTATATGGTGAGTCTCAAATTATAATACTTTATAATATAATATAATATGATATGATATATGATAATGATATGAATGACATGACATGACACGACATAACATGACATAACATAACATAATATAATGATATGATATGATATAATACAATACCATATAACATAATATAATAAAATTATAATAAAATATTTTGAAGTAGGATACTCAAGTCATCTAACACATTATCTATCTCTGACATAATCAGTAAACATTTATTAATTGCCCACTATGTACAGCTATTATGCTGCTACTGAGAATAGAAGACAAAAATTTAAACCATGATTAATTCTGTTTCCAATATTCCTCTGCTTTTATAGTGAATGAACACAGTAACATTTTTTAAGCTCATGTCTAGAATCAAGCTTGGTAATTAAGATTACAAGGCTTTGATTTAATGTTCTTTAAGTTAACAAGTTAACATCATTATAATCGAAGTCTGTATTATTTTTATTATTTTGCTCAGTTCATTCTTCATCAGTCCACATAAATCTTCAAATGTTTCTCTGATTTCTTCAAGTTGCTTACTTTTGTGGAATAATATTCATTAAATGAATGTACCACAATTTATTAATCCATTTCACAAGTGATGGCGACCTACTTTGTTTCCAGTTCTCTAGTATTACAAAAAGTTTTTTGATGAATATTTGGATATTATTGGAACTTTTCTGTCACTGAGTTTTTTGGGGTATATTACTAGCACTGTAGTGTGTGGAATGTTTGGAGGGGACTAGTACCTATGATATGAGAACTTACTGGGCCATTTTCAGGGTTGTTTAACCACCTTTAGAGTCCACCTGGTAGTCACCTCTTATATGTGACTCCAATAACCTTGAGCATGTGCAGTGGTCTTGGCAGATGGGTTAAACCAAATTGAGGGTAACTGATGGGCCTCACATCTCCTTGTGAGTTAGGAGGTTGTCTACCACAGGCATGTGAAGAATTCCTTTAGCAGAATAGGTGGATGAGAAACAAAGGAATCATAGATATGAAGGTAGCTGAAGCATATGCTATAGAATGCATAGAGCTTGCTCAGTCATTGAGGATGATAGTAAAATTTTTGCCCATTCCTTCATTTTTATCTCATGTTTTTTTTTTTGCAAGCCAAAATTTGTAGCATTAGTCTATAACAACATAATTGTTATGGAAGTGTTTTGTGTAACTACACATGTAAAATCTATATTGAATTGCTTGCCTTTTTTCAGGTTTAAAAAAATTATTTATTTACTTTTATTTTACAACATTCAGTTCCACAATCCCTTGAATTCCAAATTTTCTCCCTCTCCCTCTCCTCCCCCTCCTCCCATGGCAACATACAAATATAGGTTCTACAAATACCTTCACATTAAACATTAGTCAGGTTGTAAAGAAGGATTATAACCAATGAAGTGAACAGCAAGAAAGAAGGGGCAAAACAAAACACAAAAGAGAGAGAGCAAGTAGTTTGCCTCAATCTGCATTCAGACTCTGTAGCTCTTTCTCTGGATGTGGATATCTCTTTCTATCATGAGTCTTTTGGAGTTGTCTTCTAACCTTGCATTGCTGAGAGAAGCACAGTCTATCAAAATTAGTAGTCACTAACCTGATGTGTCTGTAATTGTGTACATAGTTCTCCTGGTTCTGCTCTCCTCACTCAGCATTAATTTATATAAATCACTCCAGGTTATTATGAAGTCTGTCTGGTCATTTCTTATAACACAATAGCATTCCATTATATTCTTATGCCACAATTTGTTTAGCCATTCCCAAATTGAAAGGCATTCCCTTGATTTCCAATTCTTTGGCATAACAAAAAGAGCTGCTGTAAATATTTTTATACATACAGGGTCTTTTCCAACTTCTCTGATCTCTTTGGGATATAACCCTAGATTTGGTACTATTGCATCAAAGGGTATGCACTTTTTTACAATCCTTTGGGCATAGTTTCAGAATGGTTGGATCAGTTCAGAACTCCAGCAGCAATGCATCAGTGTTCCAATTTTTCCACATCCTCTCTAGCATTTGTCATTTTCCTATTTTGTCATCTTAGCCAATCTGACGAAAGAGATGTGGTAGCTCAGAGTTGTTTTGATTTGCATTTCTCTAATCAATAGTGATTTAGAGCATTTTTTTCATCTGTTTGTAGATATCTATGGGGAATGACTTGTATTCTTGTAAATTTGGCTCAGTTCCCTGTATATTTTAGAAATGAGGCTTTTATCAGAGACACTGGTTGTAAAAATTCTTTCCCAATTTTCCACTTCCCATTTAAACTTGGTTACATTGGATTAATTTGTACAAAAAAACTTTTCAATTTAATGCAATCAAAATTATACATTTTGTAATGCTCTCTAACTCTTGTGTGGTAAAATCTTCCCTTATCCATAAATCTGGCAGGCAAATTATTCCTTGCTCTCCCAGATTTCTTAAGGTATCAACCTTTATACCTAGATTGTGCACCCATTTAGACATTAATTTGGTATACAGTATAAGATATTGGTCTATGCCCAGTTTCTGCTATATTGTTTTCCCAGCAGCTTTTGTAAAATAATGAGTCCTTATTCCAGAAACTGGGGTCTTTGGGTTTAACAAACAGTACATTACTATAGTCAATGACTGCTGTGTCTTGTGTACCTAATCTATGACAATGATCTACTACTCTATTCCTCAGCCAGTATCAAGTAGTTTTCATGATTGCTACTTTATAATACAGTTTAAAATCTGGTATGGCTAGGTCACCTTTCCTAGCATTTCTTTTCATGAATACCCTTGACATTCTGGATCTTTTTGTTCTTCCAGATGAATTTTGTTACTATTTTTCTAGCTTGATAAAATAATTTTCGTAGATTTATTGTTATGACACTAAATTAAAATAGGTAAAATTGGCATTTTTAAAAATCATATTATCTCGACCTAGCCATGAAAAACTGGTATTTTTTTTCCAATTATTTAAATCTGACTTTGTGTGAAAAGTATTTTGTAATTGGGTTCATATAGCTCCTGGGTTTGTTTTGGCAGGTAAATTCCCAAATATTTTATAATGTCTACAGTACCTTTAAATGGAATTTCTCTATTTCTTGTTGTTGGACTTTGTTATAAATACATAGGAATGCTGAGAATTTATATGTGTGTATTTTATATCCTACAACTTTGCTAAATTTATTTATAATCTCAAGTACTTTTTTTTTACTTGATTCTCTAGGATTCTCTAAATATATCACCATATCATTTGGAAAGAGTGATAGCTTAGTCTCTTCTTTGCCTAATCTTATTCCTTTGATTTCTTTTTCTTCTCTTATTGCTATAATTAATATTCTTGTACCAAATTGAATAAGAGGGGTGATATTAGATATCCTTGTTTCACCCCCAATCTTTTTGGAAATGCTTTAGCTTATCCCTATTTCAAATACTTCCTGATGGTTTAAGATAGATACTGCCTATTATTTTAAGGAAGACTCAATTTATTCCTATATTTTCTAATGTTTTTAATAGGAATGGTTGTTGTATTTTGTCAAACACTTTTTCTGCATCTATTGAGATAATCATATGGTTTCTATTAGTATTTTTGTTGATATGATTGATTATACTAATAGTTTTCCTAATATTGAACCATCCTTGCATTCCTGGAATAAAACCTGCCTGATCAAAGTGTATTATTCTTGTGATAGGTTGCTGTAGTCTATTAGTTAATATTTTATTTAAAATATTTGCATCGATATTCATGAGGGAAAATGCTCTATACATTTCTTTCTCTGCTTTAACTCTTCCTGATTTAGATATCAATACCATATTTGTGTCATAAAAAGAATATGGTAGGACTACTCCAATTTCCCCAAATAGTTTATAAAGTATTAGAAGCAATTATTTTTTAGATTTTTTTTTTAAGCAATTGGGGTTAAGTAACTTGCTCAAGGTTACACGGCCAGTTATTTCTGGGTGTGGTGCTGAGTATCTAAGCCTGGATTAGATCCCCAGGTCATCCTGACAATGGAGCCAGTGCTCTTACTTGCTGAGCCACCTGGCCTCCCCTAAGCAATTGGGGTTAAGTAACTTGCTCAAGGTTACACAGCCAGGTGTTTCTGGGTGGGTAATAAGTGTCTGAGCCTGGATTCGATCCACATGTCATTCTGATACTGGAGCTGGTGCTCTTACTCGCTGTGTTACCTGGCCACCCCTATATTTTAAATGTTTAATAAAATTCACTAGTAAATACATCTGGCCCTGGATATGTTTTCCTAAGGAGTTCATTGTTGGTTTATTCCACTTCTTTTTCTGAGATGGGATTAAGTATTTTACTTCCTCTTCAGTTAATATGGGCAATATACATATTTGTAAGTATTCATCCATTTCACTAAGGCTGTCATTTATGAGCATATAATTGGGCAAATGAGCTCCTAATTATTGTTTTAATTTCCTCTTCATTGGAGGAAAATTTACCCTTTTCATTTTTGATATTGATAATTTGGTTTTCTTCCTTCATTTTATTCAATCATATTGACTAAAGACCTATCAATTTTAATTTTTAAAAAAATAAAATCAGCTATTAGTTTTACTTATTAATTCAATAGTTTACTTAATTTCAATTTTATTGCTCTCTCCTTTAGTTTTCAGAATTTCTAATTTAGTATTTAATTGGAGATTTTCAATTTGTTCTTTTTCTAACTTTTTCAATTGCATGCCCAATTTATTGATCTCCATTTTCTCTATTTTATATCATGTTTGCATTGAGAGATATAAAGTTCACCTAAGAAGTGCTTTTGCTGCATCCCACAAGTTTTGGTATGTTGTCTCATTATTGTTGTTTTCTTCAATAAAATTACTGCTTATTTCTATGATTTCTTGTTTGACCCACTCCTTCTTTAGGATCACATTATTTAATTTCAAATTAATTTTTAGTCTATCTTTTCATGGCCATTTATTACATATAAATTTTATTCTATCATGGTCTAAGAAAGATGCATTTAATATTTCTGCCTTTATGCACTAGATTGTGAGGTTTATATGCCCTACTACATGGTCAATTTTTGTGTATGTGCTCTGTGCTGCTGAGGAGTAGGTATATTCCTTTTTATCTCCATTAAATTTTATACAGAGGTCTACCATTTCAACCTTTTCTAAAATTCTATTCCCCATCTTGACTTATTTCTTGTTTATTTTGAGGTTAGATTTATCAAGCTCAGAGAATGGGAGATTGTGGTCCCCCACTAGTATAGTTTAGCTATCCATTTTTTCCTCTAACACACTTAACTTCTCCTCTAGGAATTTGGATGTTATACTGCTTGGTGCATATATGTTTATTGATAATATTTCTTCAATGCCAATGGTGCCTTTTAGCAATATATAGTTTCCTTCCTTATTTCTTTTAATTTGAACTATTTTTCTTTTGCTTTATCTGAGATAAGGATTACTACCCCTGCATGTGTTTTTACTATAGCTGAAGTAAAATATGTTCTATTCCATCCTTTTCCTTGTTCCCTGTGCGTAATCCCCTGTTTCAAATGTGTTTCTTGTAGACAGCATATTGTAGTATTATTATTTTTAATCCATATTCCTATATGTCTTCATTTTATGGGAGAGTTCATCCCATTCACATTCACAGTTATGATTACTGTCTGTGTCTTTCCCTCCATCCTATTCTCTCCCCTGTTTATGCCTTAATTTCTCTCTTCTCCTAAAGAGTTTTTCTCTTGCCCACCACCTCCCTCAGTATTCCCTCCCTATCCACCCTCTCACTTTTCCTACCTTTCCCTCTTACTACTTCTTCCCTCCTTCTACCACTCCCCTTTCCCCCCTTTCCCCTCCTACTGTCTGTAGGACATGATATATTTTTGTGTTTCATGAAATATGTTATTCCATCCTTGAACCCAGTCTGATGAGAGTAAATCTCATACAATTCTCCTTTCCCTCCCTTCTTTCCTCTACTGTAATGTATTTTTGTGTTTCTTCATGTTATAATTCCATACTTAACTGATTTTGTTACTCCCCTCTCCTTGAACTAAAACCAATGAGAGTAAAGCTCAAATAATGTTCATCTCTCTCCCTTCTTTTCCTCTACTATAATATGTTTTTGAGTCTTTGTGTTACATAATTTACACTTTTCTGCCTCTTTCTTTTATCTTCTCCCATTACAATCCCTTTTGCACCCCTTAATAAGGATTTTTTATCATAAGATTAGTTAATTTATACCCACACAATCTATCTATTTCTACTCCTTTTAAAATTCTCAATATTGACAGGTATAAGCTTCCCACATAGGGATGTAAACAGTTTGCTATTATTAAATGATAAGTAACGTGAGTGTGTGTGCTTGTGGACGTGTTTTCCCAGTTTATTATTTTATGTTTCTCTTGAGTATTTTATTTGGAGATAAGATGTCCCATTGAGCTCTTGCTTTTTCATCAGGAAGGTCTGGAAGTCTCTTATTTCTTTGAATGCCCATCTCCTTGCCTGAAAGATTATGCTCAGCTTTGCTGGATAGTTGATCCTTGGTTGTGGTCCAAGCTCTTTTGCCTTACAACATATCATATTCCAATCCCTCTGATATTTTAATTTAGAAGATGCTACATCCTGTACCACTACATCCTGAATGTAGTTCTGTGACATTTGAATTGTTTCTTTCTGCCTGCTTGCAATATTTTCTCCTTGACCTGATAACTCTGGAATTTGACTACAATATTTCTTAGAGTTTTCAATTTGGGATTTCTTTCAGTATGTGTCAGATGGATGCTTTTGATAATTATTTTACCCTCTGGTTCTAGGACCTCAGGGCAATTTTCCTTGATGATTTCTTGGAATATATTGTCCAGACTTTTTTCAGCATGGCTTTCTGATAGACAAATAATTCTTAGATTATCTCTCCTGGATCTGTTCTTCAGTTCAGTTGTTTTTCCAATAAAATATTTTACGCTTCTAAATTTTTCAATATTTAGTTTTCTATTTGACTGATTCTTGATGCCTCATGGAGTCATTAGTTTCAATTTGACTGATTCTAATTTTTAGTGATTTATTTTCCTCAGTTAATTTTTGAATCTTCTTTTCCATATGCTCAGATTTTATTTTAAGTGATATATCTTCTCCTGTTAGATTGTGAACCTTCCTACCCATTTCTTAAATTTTGTTTTTAAAGGAGTTGTTTTCTTCAGTGATTTTTTTCCATTTTGGCAATTGGAATTGTAAAATAATTGGTTAATTTATCTTCTACTTCTCTAATTTGGATTTTAATATACTCTTGAGCTCTTCCAAAAATCATTTTTGGCCTCAAGACCAATTCATATTCCCTTTGGAAGTCTCAGGTGTGTGTATAGAGTCAGTGCTGTCTTCTGAATTTGGTTCTTCTTGCCTGCTATAATAGGATTCAATATCTATTTTTGTTTTTTCAACTTGGTTTTTGCCCATTGTGATTGCCTGTTTCCTGTCTTTAAAGTGGATTTCTGCTTCTAGGATACAGAAGGCTCTGTCTGACCCATGCTCCTTATGCTGGGAGATAGGGTCCTGGTTGTTGATTTTGTGTGCTATCACTTCTGGGGGTCTAGACTGAGGCCAAGGCCAGGACTTTCTGTACTGTCCCAGGGGTTACACTATAGCTTACAGAATAGGGGGAGAGGTAGTCTGGCCACTTCAGGTTTCTGCCTCCATGCCTCTGGGCTAGAGCTCAGGCAGGCTTAGCTGCTGTTGGCCAGGGCTGTGCTGCAGATTCCCTGGTTGTTTGAAGACACATTTGGGTTTCTTGTGCTAGTGCTTGCTGGTTCCACCCCCTTGAGCATTGGGATCTCCTACTGGTCAGCTGATATGGGGCTTTTTGGGATACCTCCAACCTTGGCACAGTCTCAGCCACTCCCTTCTTCTAAGACTCCCATGTCTCCTGCTGGTTCCACTATTTCAGGATTATATACTGAGGCAATATTCTCTGGGTTTTCAGGGTCAGAGAGGGGAATTAGAACAGCTAGGGTTTACTCTGCCATCTTGGCTCTGGGAAGTTCAGGTACATGATTTGTAAACATCTAGGCTGTGAGTTGGTAGCCCCAAGGATAGCTGCTGCCATGCACTTGTCTCATACCAAGCTCCAACAGATCCCCTATCTTGTGGGGAGAGGTCTGGGAATCATCCCTGAGATGGGTGAATCCTCTTGCCTGGGCCCGCTCTGGCTAGCTGTTGCAGTCTGGTCTGAGGTCTGTGCTGCTGTGGCTCCCAACCCTCCATACTCTGTGCTCCCACTGCCTAGCCCTATGTATGTACTTTTCTGGACTGGAAATCTGCTACATTCCATCTCCCAATGGATTCTGCCACTCTAAAATCCTTTCAGATTCACTTTTTAGAGGTTTTTGACAGAATTTGGAGGAGTTCAATGTTTCCTGCTTTCAATTCACCATCTTGGCTCCACCTTGAACTTTCAATTGCTTGCCTTCTTAATGAAGGTGGGTAGGGATGGAGGAACTGGGAAAGAATATGGGACTCAAAGTTTTAAAAATGAATGTTAAAAATTGTTTTTACATGCAACTGGGAAATAAGATATACAGGCCATGGGGTATAGAAATCTATCTTGCCCTACAGAGAAACAGAAGGGAAGGGGATAAGGGAAAGGATGGTGCTGAAAAAATGGAGGCAGAATGGGGGAAAGGGTAATCAGAATGCATGCTGTCTTGGGGTGGGGTGGAAGAGCACGATGGGGAGAAACTTGGACTTTAAAATCTTGTGGAAGTGAATGTTGAAAACTAAAAATTAATTAATAAAAAAGATTATATCTTTTTTTTCTTATCCAATCTGTCCCATTTTATTGTGCAATCCATTCGCATTTAAGTTTATGAGTTATGTTCATATTTTCCTCCATTTGTTTCTAATAATTTCCAGCTGTGATTCCCCCCTATTCTGCTGCAAATGCATACTATTTTCCTTCAATTACTTTAGCTTATTCATTTTTTAACATGACCTTATTTCTAATGACTCTTTTCTCCCCACCCCTGATCTCTTTCTTTTGTTAGTTATCCCTTTCCTTTTGGAATTTTGCTTAGTAAATCTTTTTTCCTTTCCTGTTTTTATCTGATTATTTGCTTCCTTTGTCCCTCTTAGTTAAGTAAATTCTCTATTCATTCCAAAGTATACATTTTGGGGATTTCCTTTCTTGATAATTTTTTTACCAGGACCTTGTAGAGTTTGTCACAAGGATTCTTTTTTTCCATTGTGCCTCATTTGCAGAAAATGCCAACCCCTAAAGATGGCAGAAAAGATACTGCCCCATTTTAAGACTTCCACCCTTCACTATGGTCATGATTACTCAGTCTACCAATAATCTGTACCCTGCTATTGGACGCTTTCTTTTCTAATTTGTTTCATATTCTTTTCCCTATGCCCATGTCCTCCCATTCTTCCAGGTTCTGGTTGCCCCCAAGATATCCACCTCCCTCCCTCTCCAGGTAAAACAAGTGATCTTTTCAAGTACCAAATCCTTGAGACAACTTGCAACACAGGATTCTTATTTCTTTTTACATGCCATTATTCTTCACCCATAGGGACCTTCATCAGTGCAACCCCTTCCCATGACTAAAACAATGTCTCTCTCATTTCCCTCCCCCTTTCAGTGCCTCTTGCTACCTCATCATCTGCCCCCCACCAAATTTTTCTTCCAAAGTAAAAAAAAAAGCATACCTCAATCTCTGTTTAGACCCCATCAATTCTTTCTTTGGGAATGGATAACATTCTTCATCATAAGTTCTTCAGAATTGTTTTGGTTCATTGTATTGCTGAGAATAGCTAAGTAATTCAAACCTGAATTGCTGGTACTTTGTACACTGTACATTTCATTTTGTATTGGCTCATATAAGTCTTTCTAGGTTTTTCTGAGAGCATCTGATCTTTGTTTTTTATAGCACAGTAGTATCCCATCATAACCACATGCTACAATTAGTTTGGCCATTCCCCAAATGATGGGCATCCCCTTAATTTCCAATTCTTTGCCACTAAAAAAGATATGTCATAAATATTTTTGTACATATAGGTCTTTTTCCTTTTTTTAAAATCTCTTTTGGGATACAGACCTAGTAGTCAAATGATAGCTATGGTTTTATAGCTCTTTGGGCATAGCTCTACAGAATTGTTGAATCAGGTCACAATTTCAACAACAGTACATTAATATCTAATTTTTTCCCATATCCCCTCCAACATTTGTCATTTTCCTTTTCTGTTCTATTAGCCAATATAATAGGTATGAGGTAACACCTCAGAATTGTTTTAATTTGCATTTCTGCCATCAATAGTGAGTTAGAGAATTTTTATATGGTTATAGATACCTTTGATTATTGCATCTGAAAACTGTTTGTATCTTTTGGTCATTTATTCATTTTTTTCAGTCTTAGTATTACTAACTGTATTTCCCTCCTTCCTATTTTTACTACCCCCTGTTTATTCTGTTCTTTCTTTCATGTCACTCTATCCCTCCTCAAAAGTGTTTTGCTTCTGACTACTCCTCTCCAATCTGCCCTCCCCTTCCCTACCTACTTTCTTGTACAGTAAGAGAGATTTCTATACCCAACTGAATGTGTATATTATTCTCTCTTTTAGCAAATTCTCATGAGAAGAGGGTTCACTCATTCTCCCTCAGCCCCTAGTCCCTTTCATTGTAAAATTTTTTCTTGCCTCTTTTTTGTGAGATAATTTACTCCCATTCTACATCACCCTTTCCCTTTCTCTCACTTCATTCCTCTCTCACTCCTTAACTGTATTTTTTAGATTTCATTCCTTCATATTCAACTCACAGCTGTACCTTCTGTCTATATATACTTCTAAATGCCCTAATAGCAAGAAATTTCTTATGAGTTATAAGTATCATTTTCCCATGTAGGAATTCAAACAGTTTAATCTTATAATTACCCTTTCTTGTTAACCTTTTAATGCTTCTCCTGAATCTTGTGTTAGAAAGTCAAATTTTCTATGCAGTTCTGTTCCTTTCATCGAGAATGCTTGAAAGTCACCTGTTTTCTAGAATGTCTATTTTTTTCCCCTGATGGATGTCAGTTTTTCTACCTAAGTGTTTCTTGATTATAATCCTAGCTCCTTTGCCCTCTGGAATATCCTATTACAAGACCTCAGAGACTTTTATTTAGAAGTTGCTAAATCTTGTATTATCCTGACTATAACTCCGTGACCTTTCAAATGTTTATTTCCAGCTGCTAACAATATTTTCTTTTTGACCTGGGAGCTTTGGAATTTGGCTATTATATTTCTGGGAGCTTTCATTTGGGAATCTTTTTAAGGAGATGATCAGTGGATTTAATTTCTATTTTCTTTTAGAATATGAGGGCAGTTTTCCTTGATAATGTCTTGAAAGATGATGTCTAGGCTCTTTTCCTCATCATGGCTTTGGGATAGTCCAGTAATTTTTAAAATTTATTTATTTTTTTCAACATTTACTTCCATAAGCTTTTGAGTTCTAAATTTTCTCTCCCTCCTTCCCCCTTCCCCAAGATGGCATGCAATCTGATGTAGGCTAAAGGTATGCTGCGTATTATGCATATTTTCACATTAGTCACATTGAAAAGATGAATTAGAACCAATGGGAGGGTCCATGAGAAAGAAAAAGAAAAACAACAGCAATATTAAAGGAGAGCAAAAAGTATGTTCCCATCTGCATTTAGACTCCATGGTTTTTCTCTGGCTATGGATAGCCTTTTCCATCAAGAGCCTTTTGGAGTTGTCTTAGATTCTTGTGTTGCAGAAAAGAGCTAAGGCTATGAAAGTCAGTCATCACACAATGTTTCTGTTACTGTTTCTGTTGCAATCTTCTCCTGGTTCTTCTGATTCTGCTCAGCATCAGTTCGTGTAAGTCTTTCTAGGTTTTTATGAAATCTACTTATTCATCATTTCTTAGAAGACAAAGTGTTCCATCACATTCATCTATCACAACTTGTTCACCCATTCCACAATAAAAGAACATCACCTCAACTTCCAATTTTGGGCCACCACTAAAAGAGCTGATAAATCCAATCATTTTTAAATCATCTCTTCTAGATCTATTTTCCAGGCCAGTTGTTTTTCCACTGAGACATTTCACATTGTCTTCTATCTTTTTTCTTTCTTCTGGTTTTGTTTGTTGCTTGATTTCTCTTAAAGTCATTAGCTTCCATTTGGTCAATTCTAATTTTTAAGAAGTTGTTTTCTTTTGTACCTCCTTTTCCATTCAGCCAACTCTACATTTCAAGAAGTTTATTTCTTCAATGGATATCTGTGTTCATTTTTCTATTTGGCCTATTCTTCTTTGTAAGACATTTTTCTTATTATTGGTTTTTGTACCTCTTTTATCATTGGGCCTTGTCTGTTTTTCAAGGTGTCGTTTTCTTTAGTATTTTTTTGTGTTTTTACAAAATTGTTGACTCATTTTTCATGACTTTCTTATATCATTCTCATTTCCCATTTTTCCCTCTACGTCTCTTACTTGATTTTTAAAATCCTATTTGAGCTCTTCCATGGCCTGAGACCAATCCATATATTACTTGGAGGCTTTGGGTATAGATTTGACTTTGTTATCTTCTGAATTTGTGTTTTTATCTTTCTTGTCCCCATGGTAACTTTTTCCAGTTAGAAATTTTTCTGTTGTTTGCTTATTTTCCCAGGCTTTTTCTTGACTTTTAACTCTTTGTTAAAGTAGGACTCTGCTTCTATGGTGGAAGGTGCACTGTCCCAAGCTCCAGGGGCTTTGTGCAACTGTGCAATTTTGTTCAATTTTTCAGGGATACTTCTAGGGACCTCTAAGTTTTCAGTTCTTCCAATGTAACATGATCTAAGGAAAGGCTTGTTTACTACTCTCTTACTTTGGTCTATGAATGACCACGTTCACTCTTTTATACTCTGGAACTTTGATGAGGGTCCTTGCTACACTGCATCCATAAGCTCTGGTGTGCTAGTGATCCTCTTTTCCCTAGGACTGCCACGCTGATCTGAGTATGAACAAACAACAGGATCCTTCCCCTAGTGCCAGCAAAAGCACCCCTGTAATCTCCTCCATACCATTTGTTTGACCCCTTTACTATCTGTGGGCTGAGAGCTCCAGAAGCAACTACTGCTGTTGGTGCTACTTCTACCTCTGATTCAGTGACTCTCAAGGCCTGATCCTGATTATTGAGGCTGTGTCTGCATTGGTGCAGCCTATGCTAGACTGTTCTGCACTCTCATCCAGGTACAACAGACCTTTCCTTGTTACTTGCTAAGTTTCTTTGGCTGCAAAATTATTTCACCCTATCCTTTTGTGGTATCTGCTGCTCCAGGAATTGTTTTATGGCAGTATTTAAAAGAGCATTTTTTGAGAGCTCTGATGAGTCACTGTCTTTTCTCTACCATCTTGGTTCAGACTCCACAATTCTTTTTTTCTCTCTGTCTCCTCCCTGACTTACAACAACCTTCCAATTTTGTGATGTACTCCAACAAAAACATTGATTCACCTGAAGTGGGATGTCCCCAGGATCTGTCCATAATGTTTCAGGCCTGCCTTTTCACTTTTAAAACCACCTGACTTCTGCTTCACTACTTTCTCTCTCTTTACATTTAGAAAGAAGTGGCTAACTGGTCTCTCAGCTATCATTCTGTTGCTTTTGTTGCCCTTGGATACCACACTCTTTCACCCAACTTTCATTTCTGTTATATGGGACATTTGACAAGCAAATAATCTCTTCAAGTCCTATATTCTTTCTAAGAATATTTCAAATAGAAGATGGAGGCATAGAAACTGGAAGACTCCCTGCACTTCCCCCATAACCACCACAAATAACTATAAAAATGATTCTAAACAAACTTTAGAGATACAGAACCCACAGAGTGACAGAGAGAAACAAACCTCATGCTGCAGACAGCCTAGCAGACTGGCAGGAAGGGTCTACCATAATGTGCTGGGAACAGAACCCAGGGCTGTGTGAGACCATGATTTTAGCCCCAGGGAAGCCCAGCCAGCCACAGCTAGAGGGAGGCAAGAGAGTTGATCACTGGAAGGTGTGGTGGTTTCCAGAATTATCAACCCATAAATGCCAAAGACAAAGCGAGAGGTCAATGAGCTTTTGAAACAGGGGGTTCAGGAGTGAGGTCTGGCTTCTGCTCCCAGGGCAAGAAGCAGCTGAGGTGCAGTGGCTGCTGCTGCATGGCTCCTTCAGAGTTCCTGGCCTGCAGATTGTAGGGGGACCATGCAACCAGTCTGAGGGGTAATTGCCCTTTCTTTAACCTGCTTAGATCTGGATTGCTATCTAATGGGGGAGGTCCTATGGTGCGTTAACAGGGTGCCAAAGCCAGTGGCGGCTTATGAGAGGGCAACCAACTAATAGCTCAGGCATCTGAGAAAATCCCAGTGATTTGGGACAAAGCTTTCCTCTCTGAAAACAGAGTTCTGTTGGGTCAAAAAGCTCAAAAGTCAAGTAATTGAGTGGCAACATGCACAAGCAATGGAAGTAAAGCAAGCATAGCAATCCGACTTTGGACCCTTTTTGGGGGGACAAAAAGGATCAAAGAAAGGAACAGGAGGAAGACAATGAAGTCAGAACTCCCACCAAAAGTTTCCAAGAAAAATAGCAACTGGTTACAGGCCATAGAGGAGCTTACGAAGGATTTTGAAAACCAAATAAGAGAAGTGGAGGAAAAATTAGAAAGAGAAATGAGAACGATGCAAGAAAATTATGAAATGAGAGTCAAAAACATGACTGAGGAAAATAACACCTTAAAAACAGATTAACTCAAATGGCAAAAGATTTTCAAAAAGGCAATGAGGAGAAGAATGCCTTAAAAATCCAAATTTGCCCGATGGAAAAAGAATCTCAAAAGGTCACTGAAGAGAATAATTCCTTCCAAATTAGATTGGAGCAAATGGAAGCTAGTGACTTTATGAGAAATCAAGATACTATTAAACGGATCAAAAAGAATGAAAAAATAGAAGGCAATGTGAAATATGTCATTGGAAAAAAACACTGACATGGAAAATAGATCCAGGAGAGATAATTTAAAAATTAATGGACTACCTGAAAGTCACAATTTAAAAAAGGACCTAGAAATCATCCTTCAAGAAATTCTCAAGGAAAATTGCCCTGATATTTTAGAACCAGAGGACAAAACAGAGGTTGAAAGAATCCACCAATCACCTCCTGAAAAAGATCCCAAAAAGAAAATTCCTAGGAATATTATAGCCAGGTTCTGGAGTTCCCAAATCAAGGAGCAAATATTACAAGCAGCCGAGAAGAAACAATTTAAATATTGTCAAAACACAATCAGGATAACACAACATCTGGCAGCTTCTACACTGAGGATTTGAAGGGCTTGGAATATTATATTCCAGAGGTCAAAGGAGCTGGGATTCAAACTAAGAATCACCTACACAGCAAGACTGAATATCATGTCTCAGGGGAAAATGTGGCTATTCAATGAAATAGAGGTCTTTTAAGCACTCTTAATGAAAAAAAAAAACAGAGTTGAATAGAAAATTTGACATTCAGATACAAGAAGCAAGAGAAGTATGTGAAGGTAAACAAGGAAAAAGAAATCATATGGGACTTATCAAAGTTGAACAATTTATATCCCTACATGGAAAAAAATGATAATTTTAACTTCTAAAACTTTTCTCTCTATGAGAATAGTTGAAGGGAATAGAAATGTATATATAGACATACATGTGTTTATATTAGAGGGTATATGGGTGTATGAATACATATGTGAGTGTGTGTATATATGTGTACAGTTATACATAGAGGGAGCAGGACCAATTGAATAGGAAAGTATGATACTTAAAAGGTGAATTTGAGAGGTGAGAGAGGAATATAATGTGAGGAGATGGGGAGAGACAGAATGGGGTAAATTATCCCATATAGAAATGGCAAGGCAAAACTGTTACAATGGAGGGGAAGAACAGGAAGGCAAAAGGGAATGGGTCAACTTTACTCTCATTGAAATTTGGCCTAGGGAGGGAATGACATAAACACTAAATAGGGTATCTCACCCTACAGGAGAGTAGGGAGGAAAGGGATGAGATGGGAGATGATGGAGGGGAGGACAGGCTGCAGGGGAAGGAAGTTGGAAACACAAACTTTTGAAAAGGGACAGGGTCAAAATAGAGAATAGAACAAGTGTGGGGCAGGATAGGATGGAGGGAAATATAATCAATCATTTACAATATATCCACTATGGAAATATTTTGTATAACTACACATGTACAACCTTTATTGAATTGCTTATCTTCCCAGTAAGGGTGGGTGATGAGGGAGGAAGGGAAAGAATCTGGAATCAGAAGTTTTAAAATCAAATATTTTATACATACATACATATATATATATGTATATGTATGTATGTATGTATGTGTGTGTGTGTATATATGTGTATATAAATATATATATATATATGTATGTGTATATATGTTTTTTTTTCCAAACCACTGGGAAATAAGATATGCAGGTACTGGGGTATAGAGATCCATCTTGTCCTACTGGAAAATCAGAGGGGGGGGGATGGGGTAGGATATAGGACAGAGAAGATTGGGAGAGGGGATATACAGTGGGTTCACTGCTTTGGGGTGGTGGGTTGGGGAAAGATAGGGAGAAAATTTGTAACTCAAAATCTTGTGAAAATGAATGATGTAAACTAAAATAAACAAAATTTAATATAAAAAAGAATATTTCAAAAATCTTTATTATTGAGTACTCACCTTTTTCATAGGTGGTAAATCTTAGATTTTCAGGCTCAGTCACCCTGGGTTGCATCTTAAGCTTCATTGTCATTTAGATCATTATTCCATTCCCTTCTGTGTTTTAGGTAAGTGCAGAATAAAGTTGTGTTATTTTTATTTCATTTCCTTAGTATTTGATAGTCTTTAACCTAACTTCATATGGAAAAAAAAATGTTTAAATGTAAACACTATGTGTCTTAGAATTTACAGTATTGAGATTTTTATGGAGGAGATTTATAAATTCTTTGAGTTGTTTTTATTCTCTATGTTCAGAAGTTCTGGGCAATTCTTTTCTAATATTTCTTGCATTTTGGTGCTATGAATTTTTTGTCTTGACATGTTCTTAAAAATCTATTTGTTTTGATTCCATGTTTATCATATTTTCATTTTAAATTATTGTTTTTCACTTCTCTCAATATAAAACAGTTTGGATTTCAAAGCCCTTCATGAGGTTCCTTATTACTAGCTTTTCAATCTTACATTTTACTCCTCTACATATGTAATTATACATATATCCAATGATACTAGCATCCTTTCTGTTTCTTTCAGAAGACTTTCCGCCACTTAACTACAGATGTTTTCATAGGCTGTCCCATTGCTTGGAACTAACTCTGTCATCCCCCCCTCCACCTCTCCCTGTCTCTATCTGTCTCTATCTCCCTCTGTCTCTCTCTCCCTCTCTCTGCCTGGCTCTCCTCCCTCTCTTTTCCTCCTCCTTTCTTTTCTCCTGCTCTCCCTCTTCCTCCCCCTCTCTCCATTCTTCTGTCCTCCTTGGATTCCTTAGTTTCATTCAATTCTCTGCTAAAGTGCAATTTTCTATAATAAATCTTTTCCAGTTGTCTTTAGTCTTGTGTCTTCTTTCTGAGATTATATCCAATTTCCTTGTCTTGTTTTTACATAATTATTTGCTTGTTTCACCTCCATTTTCCTGGGAATTCTTTGAGGTCAGGGGCATCTTTTCCACTTTCTTTGTATCCTTAGGACTTAGCTCAGTGCCTTGGAAAATAGTAGACATGAAATAAATTATTTATTTGACTTACCTAAAGACTATATGCCAGCTGCATTTTCAAAGAAATATTCGTTTCTGTTTGTATGTGACACAAAAAGATAGAATACCAGTTATTTCAGGGACATGATCTGGTGATGGAATTCTAAATGAGAAGTCTGGACAGTGATCATTCCAGGTTTATTCACAAGGCAGAAAATAGAACTAGGGATTGTGGTAAAAACAGACAAATGAAACAAACCAACCCAAAGGCATCAGGCATTTACTTTCCCTTCTATCTGAAGAATTCTCTGAGCTTAGCATTCTGTAATGGAATTGTATTTGGTTGTAGCAACTGTTGGTTTACAGTCATATCTGTATTCATTGTGTCATGTGATACATTATATTTCTTGCTTTTCAGTTAAATGGAAGTGATAACTCAGATGATACATTCAGAGATCTGATATTGTCACAGATCTATTTGTATTGCATTTGGGGTGGAACATGTATTTACATGCTAACATTTCAAGATGTGAAACCAGGAAACACAATGATTATATAAGATAAACAAATTACAACTTGAGGAGTTCTGTTGTGTACAAAAATAAGGAATGTCTTCCTTCCATCTATATAAAGTAAGTGAAGTAGAAAAACAAGATATATACCAAATCGACATTTGTTAAGCAAAAAATGTGTCAGACTGCTCAAAATGTTGTACTAATTAAACACACTCAAAAGGAGACATTAAATAATTAAAGTCATTTAACAAAGTTGATCTTAACACATCAATTTATATTTCCATGGAAGAATATTGATATTAACATTGAATAGTATTACAATGAAGACTTCAAACCACCTCATAATCATAGTTGCTGTAGCAAAAAAAAATATCAGTCACATTGTTGAAATATTCCATTTTGCTAGAAATAATATCTTTCCCTGTCAATCTCAGTCATTGGTCAAATATTCAATTGGGAAATAAGTAGTAGCATGTTACAATTACAAAGATAAATAGAGAGAATAATTAGAGGTAAATAGGGAGAATCCTAATGCTAATATCCAGGGATAAATCCTGAAACCAGAAACACAGTTACAGCTAACTGGAAACTTAGGGCAATTGAAAAAAAATCTGGGGGCAGGTAGGTGATGCAGTGAATTAAGCACCGGCCCTGGAGTCAGGAGGACCTGGGTTCAAATCTGACCTCAGACACTTAACACAAAAACTAGCCATGTGACCTTGGGCAAGTCACTTAACCCCAATTGCCCTCCAAAAAGCAAAAATAAATAAATAAATGAAAAGGAAAAAAAAAGGTAAAAAAAGAAAGAAAAAATATCTGGCTCTGATTCCAGTTGTGCTCAGGACCTAAAGACTGAGAATTAAATGTGCTATTCAGACATAGCATCTATGAAAACTTTCTCATCATTGATATAGATACAATCGAACAATCAATGAATGTTTACTAAGCACCTACTATGTGATATGAACTATGTTAAACGTTGGATTTCTCCTGGGAGGATACACTTGTGCATTAAATCTCAGCACCTAAGCATGACAACTGAAAATATTTGCATCTAATTGCTACCTCAAATTTGTATCATCTTTGTCTAGAAAGGAGGCAATTCAAACTCTTCAGTCACTTGAGCCAAGATATCTCATCAAAATTACTGGAGATGTACATTTGATGTAAGTATCAGACCTGGAGTCAGGAAGACCTGAGTTCATATCCAGCCTGAGATAATTACTAGTTGTGTGACCTTTAAACCTGTTTGCCTCAGTTTCCTCATCTGTAAAATAAATCAGAGAAGTAAAAGACTAACCACTCCAGTATCTATGCCAAGAAAATTACAAATGGGGCCATAAAGAGTCCAACACAATTGAAAATAACTGAATAACAATGCACCTGATGTATATTCAAACTAAGGGATAGACAAAGCCCATGCCACCCACTCAACACTCACAAAGCTATCTTTGACCACTTTTACAAAATTGATTCGATCACTCAAAATATAGTACTGACTTTACACTCCTTTCCTGAAACACAGGCTCTACTTTTAAAACACTCCATCTGAATACTTATTGACTTCCTAAGCTTTATTTTCTTCTTCAGTAATCATCAACATCAGGAAAACACTTTCTTAAATTTAATTTTATGTCATTTTCTCTCAAATGCATATAGAAAAAAAATTAACATTCATTCAAAATTTTTTTGAGTTCCAAATTCTCTCATACTCTCTCTTCCCTCCCCCCTCCTTAGAAAGGCAAGCAATTACACATGTGCAATCAAGTAACACATTTCCATATTAGCCATTTTGCAAAGGAAAATGTAGACAGAAATTAAACAACTCAAGAATAATAAAGTATGTTTCAATTTGCATTCAGACTCCAGGTCTTTCTCTGAAAATAGATGGCATTTTTCATTGTAAGTCCTTCAGAAACTGGTCAGAATAATATTCTGACCCTTCTTTTATACTCCAGAGTGATTGACATATTCCATGGTGCATGATTGCTTCCCCTTCAGTCTTTACATATTGATTTTCTTTTAATAATTTAATTAAAATTATTATTTTTTCTCTTCCCAGTGGAAAGAAAGAAAAAGAAAACCCATGTAATAAACACGCAGAGTAAAACAAAGCAGATACCCACATTGGCCATGTCCAAAAAATTATTACTATCTATTTGTATGACAACATTATTTTTAAATCAAAATGATAATAATTGGCATTTAATTGCTTTCTCTGTGAAATGCGTAACTGTATAGGTGTTTAATTATGTTTTTCAGTCAATAAGGATGTTTTTCTCTCCATTCCATCCCCTTTTTTCTCTGAAATGGAAAAAATAAAAACAAACAAATCTTGTAACAAATATGTGTAATCAAGTAAAACAAATGTCACATTGGATGTGTCTAAAAATGTATTACTATATATATTTTTATGGCACCATCATATTTTTAATAAGATGTAGCAACAGTAATATCTAGTACTTCATCTTTTTTTTCTTTTCTTTTTTTTTTTTTGCTTTTGGGAGGGCAATTGGGGTTAAGTGATTTGCCCAAGGTCACATGGCTAGTTAAGTGTTAAGTGTCTGAAGCCGCATTTGAACTCAAGTCCTCCTGACTGCAGGGCCGGTTCTCTATTCACTGCACCACCTAGCCATCCCAGCCAACTACTTCATCTTTTATAAATCATTTACCTCAAAGCATTCATATGAGACTACTAGTATAGATATCAAATTATTGAAAATTATTATTTCATTTTCATCTTTACTTTTGAGGAAGGCAGCTGATAGAGGCAGATAGGTGGTATAGTTGTTGGAATGAGGAAGGAATGAGATCCAATCTGATCTCAGAGATTTATTATCTTTGTGACTCTTGTTAAATAATCTAATAGTTTACTTATTTATAAATATGGGAATAGTAATAGCACCTCTTTCAGGTAGTAATACCTGGTAATACCATAGTAATAACTTTCTACCAGGGTTGTAGTGGAAACTTTATGAGATATTTGTAAAGGAGCCTGGAACATAGTAGGTGTTATATTAATGTTGTTCTTCAATTGTGTCCCACTATTTGTGACCCTGTGGGTTTGGACCCATGCCAATGTTGTCCATTGGGGTTTTCTTAGTCTGCCATTTCCTTCTTCAGTGGATTAAGGCAAACAGACATTAAGTGACTTGCCCAGGGACAATACAGCTAGTAAGTAATCTGAAGCTGAATTTCAACTCAGGTTTTTCTGACTGCAGACACAGTGCTGTTTCCACTGAGCCACCTCACAGCTTCCTTGCTAACATTACTTATTAGGGAGTTTAGGAATATACATAGGAATTTAGGAACATAGATTCAGAGCTAGATTTTAGTATACATCTAGTCTAACACTTCATTTGATACATGAAGAGACTGAAATGCAGAGAGGTTAATTTATTTATATAATCAATAAGTATTTGAGGTAGAATTTGAACCTAGATCTTCCTGACTTCAAATTTAATGCCCTATTCACTGCAACAAACTGCCTAGCTTTTTGTCATGGCAAACAATAGGCTGGCATTATTAGAATTGAATTGATTTGGTTAATTCAAATTTAGTCACTTGGTTTGTAGTGTGTAAATATGTGAATGCTTTGGATCTTCTTTAACTTGTTCCACCCCTAGAACTTCCCTGGTCTCTGAACTCAAGAAGGAATTCCTTTCCCTGATATGTACTGCTACAGCCTTAACTGTTACATTTTCCCCAAATCCTAGAATTGCTAGAATGAATCTGAAAATCCTGTGCCATATCATTCTATCATTCTATTGCGTATTTGTGGATGATGAAATGTACTGCCATTTTCGAAATATCTCTCTCTCACCTACTTCCAGCCAACTACTAAATAATTCCTCTTCCATATGCACAACATCACTCAAATATCTGAGAAGTATTCCCCTTTCAAATGGACCCACACATGTGGAATTTGATCTCTGTCCCAATACATCATATCACATCCTTGTCCATTCCTTGAAGGTAGGCAATCATGTTAAATAATTCTCTATCTATCTAAGAGTCTTGGAATGTATTCTGTCTCTGGGATATACAAATAACATAAACACAAACTAAAAAACATTTAAAGAGACCTTTGATGATTAATGTTAACCCCATGAATTTCACTGTCATTATTACAGAAGGTCATAATTTATGTATGTTAATATTTTATTCTGCTTTCATTTATTTCATACCAATGTATATGTGTGAATATATTCTTGCTGACTGTCATTCCATTTTACTTAATTCTTCCTTAGATTTATAAATTACATTTTCTTTTCCCATATGAAGAAAAAAATAAACAATGAATGTCTTGTATTTTCATATTATACATTAAATTACTACCCAGAGTGGTAAATGGTATCATTATAAACTAAAACCATTAGTGCATTTCTGACTGCTCAATTGACTATAACAAAGTGACTTACAAAATGGTAGGCTCTGATTTATTTTTACCTGTGGTGATTTGCACTTTCTTCCAATTTTTTTTTTCCTTCCTAATATTGGTAAATTATAGGATTGTACTGTCGGGGAGATTTCATTCTCTGAGTTTGATGTATATTTAAACTCCTTTTTTTCTGACATTTATACAGATAATTGAGTCTATCGGGCTTGCATTTGATAGCAAGATACTTGAGGGCAGGTGAAGTTTTATTTTTTGTCTCTGTATCTGCTGCCTAGCACAGTTCTTGGTTTATGTCATCCATCCGATATCTATCTCTCACCTACTTCCAGCCAACTACTAAATAATTCCTCTCCTATATGCACAATATCACTCAAATCTCTAAGAAGTATTCCCCTTTCAAATGGACCCACACATGTGGGTCCTGATTTATTATGATATGTTTATTATTTTATTACATATTACGTTATATTATTATGTTAATGGATCATTTTAGTCTTTAAGATTCCAACATTTAGAAGGATCCATGACTCATGCATATGAGTACCTATTCCCTCCACTGATGTGTATCTAAAACTTTTCCAAGCCTGGCCATCTTCTGTGAATCTCTTTTTTTCACCACAGTCTACTAAAAATTATCACAGGCCTTCTGACAACCACTTGACATTATGTGGATGGGAGTGGAACATGCAAACTGTCAACAAGTTTCTATTCTCTTGGTATGTACCTGGTCCATCAATGCATTTTGAAATATGACTTTTAAATTTCAATCTAGATATGCCTTCCATTGGTACAGTTTGTAACCATTCATACTCACTCATCGAGGTCAACTCTTGTCCTTATCCTCCTTTGTGATTGCCTTAAGGTGTTGACACAATATGCTGGGGACCTTCCATAAATGTAATTTAATTGAATATATTCAAGTGGAAGGTTTTAACCCAAGACATATTTTATGAAATATTAATTTATTAGAAATGTACTGTCTAGTAGTCCTTACCTGTTTTTATTTTAATTTTTTTCTCATATCACACCATTTAAAAATAGTCAAGAAATATTTTTCCACCTTTGTATATATCTCTGCTTTGATACAGTGTGGATTTGTCCATCCATCCATCCATTTTTATAATGACCATTTATTAAATACCTATCATGTTCAAAATTCACAGGGCTTAGTACTGAGAGATAACGAAAATTAAAACATATTTCCTGTCCTGATGTGGCTGAGTCTAGTAGGAAGGATTTAATATGTGTACTGGTATGACAACAATAGCTGGAATTATTATACTGCATAGTAAAATTGATTACCAAATAAACAAGCATGAAAAGTGTGATTTGCTTTTTGAGACCTGAGGAACAAAATATCATTATTAAATATTTTTTCTTTGTTTGGTTTGGTTTTGATCATAGTTTCTATTTAATTATAAGTATGATGTGTTTAGTTGCTCTCAGTAGATAAATATAGGATCACTGCTGGCAGAACTACTAGAAGAATATAGATTCATGCTTTATCACTACCTTTACCCCATTATCAATAACACCCTTAAATGTACTATGCTATACTTTAAAATAACAATGTAATGGAGGAAAAAATGTTTCCTGATCAATTTTGAACATATCATTTAATATAGTACAGCAAAACTCTTTTTTTTTTGCAAGAAGGTTAGTTTCTGGTAGCATTGCATTTAGAGAATTCCATCTTCCCTCTTCTATAGAGGTTGGAACTTAGGAAGCAATGTCTTTGAATCTCCCTTAGCCTTTATGCAGTCACATGCTTCCTGTAATCAGGTGCTTCTGCTACAAATGTTTGTCCTATTTTCTATATTCTGAAAAAAATATAACAGTAAAGATTGAGAATGAGTCCTTAAGAGCTCAACACTTATTCCAAAACTCACTCCTAAGTGATGCCTGATCATGTTTACTTACTTAAGGTGGGACCAGTTTCTTTTTAAAGTCCCAAGAAGTATGGTTGTTTCTGAGTTAATCACTAGAAATTCCACATTTGCTGTAATTTGCCTTCCTCAAATGACCAGTTTGCTATTATTTTATCACATTATTTAGAAAACTACTTCACAGTTATCAGGTGGTTTTGGGAAACCCCTCAAATACACACACACACAGAACCCTGTGTGTATTTCTGTAATATGCATGCATATATACACATATTTGTATATGTGCATACATATATATACATCTGAGGTCCATACAAATAAAATATATAACATATTTTATGTGTATAATAATACATATATATTATATATGTATGTACATGTACTAAATGGATTTAAAATAAAAGTTTCTCATGTCATAACCTGTAGAATTTTAATATTTTTAACTTACTAATCTTTCTCTGAACCCTTTGAAATCTGTTTTCCCCTAATCTCAGTGGATGGCAGAATATAATCAGTTTTTCTCTCTTTCATCACACATTCTAAAATGGAAGCATTACTTTCTTCCAAATTAGACCTTAAATCAACTATTCCTTCCTGATGAGAATATGGTCAATATGAACAATTTTTCTTATTGTTTCCTAAACCTTTTGTACTATTGAATTATCGCTAAGACAACCCAAGAATGTATTATCTCTTCTGCTTTTTTGCAAAGAGAGTTCCAGTAGACAATTGGAAATCTGAAATGTCTTATCATTGCTGCAGCAAGTGTCAACATAAAGATAATATTATTTTCCCAATTCTCATCATTCATTATTTCTCTTTTAAGATAGCTTATTTTTCCTATCACAATGGTCTCCCTCCCCTTACCTCATCTTCACCTATGTGTTCTTCAGCATGTTTACACAGCATAGTCTTTCTCTCCTCAATCATTTCCTTCATAATAATGGACTTAAAGAGGAATTTTTCTACTCCCTTCAATAAAATACCCTCAACTCTAGATTCTTTAATTTACTCTTTTCCCATATTTTCCTCTTCCTCCTCACCACAGCTGCACCCAGAGATGGTCATAACTTTGATAACCCATAAGTATTATAAATCCATGTTTATAAACTTTGGTATGCCTTTGTCTGATCACGATCTGTTTTCATTCCACATATCCTTCTGCCTTGCAATTCAAAACCCAGCTCTTCATCTTACCATAACCTCAATTCTCTTCATCTCTCACTTATTTACCAGGCCTTTGCTGCTTCACTGGCTATACACTGTTCCCTTTCCATCTTCACCTCCTGATGAAGCAGTGAAAATCAACTGTACCTTGTCCTCCTCTGTTGAATCTCTTGTCCTTTAATCGCATCAAAGACCTTTTCCATTCAAACCTCTGATAGATTATTTCCTTGTGTCTTCTGTCTTTAATCCTACTCATGTTCTTGAACTGGAGAAAACCACAGAACCATGCCAATAAGTTTATGTTATATAATCTCAACTGTGTCCTTACCCTAACAAAGTAATCCTTTTGCACCTTCCTAAATGATTCCTTATCGCCTTTACCACTTCAGTTTTTCTAGTCCTCTTGATCCAATCTCAAAACTTCAGTGCTTTCTCCTCACCTTCTCAGCTGAGAAGCTTGCCTCAAATTTCACTGAAAAAAAAATTGAAATCATTCACAGGAAGCTCCCTCTTTTCTGTGCCTCCTCTCATATCAGAGATGCTTACTGTTACAATCTTTTCCTTTGCTCCTTCTTCACATGAAAAGTGTATTTTTCCTTGCCAAGGTTAACCCCCTCTACATGCACAAATGATTCAATTCCATCCCCTTTTCTCTAGCAGATTGACCTTGTTGTTGTATACCCATGAAACCTGGACAGTATCCTAGCAGCTTGTCAGAAAACTGAATCACTTCCATTTGAAGTGTCTTAGAAAGATTCTGAAGATGACCTGGAAGGATAAGATACCAGACACTAAGGTCCTTACTCAAACTAAACTGCCAAGCATTCAAACTCTGCTTCTGAGAGTACAACTATGATGGGCTGGCTGTGTTGTTTGAATGATGAAGTTCTCTTTCCTAAAAGACTATTTTATGGATAAATCACCCAGGGGTGAGTTCACTCACATGGTGGTCAGAAGCAATACAAAGACACTCTCAAGGTCTCTCTTAACATTGGAATTGACAGGGGTGGCTATTGAATAGAGTGAATAGAACACCGGCCCTGGAGTCAGGAGGACCTGAATTCACATCTGGTCTCAGACACTTGACACAAAAAACTAGCCATGTGACCTTGGGCAAGTCACTTAACCCCAATTGCCCTCCAAAAAGGAAAAACAAAAAAAAAATGCACAAAAAACATTGGAATTGATTGTGTGACATGGGAGTCACTGGCACAGCATCACCCAGCATGGCATGCCCTCATCAGAGAAAGTGCTGTGCTCTATGAGCAAAGCAGAATTGAAGTATCTCAAAAGAAATGTGAGATGAACAAATTTAGAGAATCCACCCCAAATGTTCGCATGGATTATTTGTGTCTGATCTGTGGTAGAGTATTTGGAGCTTGGATTGAGCTGATCAGTCACAGTCAGATACATTGTAACGTGATTCTAATATAATGATGTCAAGTTGCTCCTCTTCTAATGAAGGACACCAATATGGCAGATTGACTAATTCCTCTATCATTCTTACTGTTTCATTAATCTACACCTTTCCATCTACTGTATGCTTCCCTACTGCCTACAAACATACCCATGTTTCCCCCTTTTCAAAAAAACCTCACTTGATACATCCATCCCCACTGTTCATCATCTTATATCTCTCTTCCCTTTATGGATAAACACTTTGAGAAGACCATCTAAAATAAGGTCCCTCAGCTTCCTTTCTTCTCACTCTCTTCTTAACAATTTGCAGCCTGGTTTCTCATCTCATCATTCAACTGAAATTATTCTCTCCACAGTGGCCAATGATATCTTAATTGCCATATGTAATGACCTTTTCTTGATCCTCATGCTTGTTGACCTCTCTGGAGAAGCTGATGCTGCATTTCACCCTTTTCTCCTTGATACTCTTCTCTCTAGGTTGCTTTGTGACTGATCTATCCTAGCTTTATTCACACTTATCTGACTGTTTCTTATTCTCATTTGGTGGAACTTCGACCAGGTCACACCCGCTAAGGTCAGTGTCCCCTAAGGCTCTGTCTTGGAACCTCTTCTTTTCTCCCATTCTATTTTCACTTGATGTTCTCATTAGTTATTATAGTTTCAATTACCATGGCAATGAAGAGGATTTTCTGATTTGTACAAATCTAATATTTCTCTTGACTTCCAATTTTGCATTTTAATTGTCTTTTTCATATCTTAAACTAGATGTCTCAGAAATTTTTTTTCTTTTTTTTGTGAGGCAATCAGGATTAAGTGACTTGCCCAGGATCACACAACTAGTAAGTGTCAAGTCTCTGAAGTTGGATTTGGACATAGGTCCTCTTGACTCCAGGGCTAGTGCTCTATCTGCCACACCACCTAGCTGCCCCTTCTATCCAAAACTGAACTTATGATCCTTCCCCCCCAAAAAAAAACTTTCCCTTCTTCCAAACTTCCTTATTATTGTTAAGGGTTTCATCATTGTCTCAGTTACTCTAGATCCCAAACTACACATCACCATCTATTTTTCACTTTCTTAACCCCTCCCCCCAGCAATTCCAATCTGTTTTCAAATCTTAAGTTTCTACCTTTCTAGAATTTCTCATTTATACCTCCTGTCTTCTAACATTTTACCTATCCTGCAATTCTCACCACTTCATGCCTGGAATTGTTACAACAACTTCCTAATTAATTTGTCTCCTTGCCCCAAATCTGTCCACTTGAATCCATCCTTCACTCAGCTGCCAATGATCTTCTTAAAACACAACTTTGAACATGTTACCTCTCCTATTCAATCAACTACAATGACTCCCTGTTACCACTAGGATCAAATATAATGTACTCTATTTGGCTTTTAATACCTTTCATAACTTGACCATTGTTATCTTTCCAATGTTCTTGCATTTTATTCTTCTTCACATACTCTACAATTCAGTGAAACTTGCCTCCTTGCTTTTCTTTGCACATGACCCTCCAGCTCCTGACTTGGGAGTTTCTAGCTGTCCAGTTACCATGTCTGAAATGTTCTCCCTCCTAATCTCCACCTTCTAGTTTACCTGTCTTCATCCATGTCTCAATGAAAGTCCCATTTTCCACAAAAAGCCTTTGTGATAATCCTTAATGATGATCCTTAATCTAAATGCCTTTACCTAGGGATCATCTGTAATTTATCTTATCTATTTCTGGTCTGTACCTCCTTGTCTACTTGTAGTCTTTCCTCATTAGATTGAGTCCTTCAGTAATGCTGGGGTTCTTAATCTTTTCTCAGTCAACATTTTGTTTTTCAGTAATTTGTTAATAAAATTTTAGTACAATTAATTTCCTTTGCAACCCTTGGTATTTCATTTTATGAATTAAAAAACCTTATTTTGAGAAGTACAGAGAATTTACCAGATTGACAGGGCATCCATGACACAAAAAAGGTTAAGAACCCATGGTCTATTGAAAGATCCTCATATTTAATGCTTAAAGTATTCAGTGATCTCATCTTTCACCTCTATGTTACATTCTTTGACTCTCCACTCTCTTAATATATGTCAAATTCTCCTTCCTTTCTCCTTATACTTTTATTTTACTTTGAAACCCTTTCATTGTTTTAGGGTTCACTTAATTCTGCCCATGAATCTGGAGAGTGAAAAGATTATTCTTCATCCCTTGACATACTTGTGCATAGGTTACAATTTCTTTGTTGTGAAAGAAAAGAAATATCCCATACTCTCTGAAGTTCATTGCAAAATTCTCCTTTCTCTCCATAACTCCTGAAAGTGAGATTATCAGTTAGATGTCAGCTTTGCTAACAGATCGTATGACCAATGGTTAAAGCAAACTCAAGGCCATAATTTTTTTTTTACATCTGGAAGTAAGATAAAAAAAATTAATATAATTTGCGAATGTGTGTCTCTGTGCAATTCAATATTATTGCTAGCCTATATGATTATCATCCTTTCTTATATTCACTAGTTCACAGAGATAATACATCTGATCCATGCAATAATTATTTACTCTGAACTAATACATAACTTGGGTTGTGGATCATATTTTCAATTTTCTGAACCTTCCCACAGTATGATTTCTTGTAGGCATTGGTCTGTGCTAATCTGCATGCTGAATTAAACCATTTTATTACTTTGACTTTGACTGCTTATTGGAGCTTTGAGTTGAGAGAACCAAAAAAGATGGTCAGTCTGATTTGCTGAAGTTCATCTAAATGACTGAACTGTGCAGCAATGAACAAAAAGACTATGCAGTTTGCATACATATAAGACTATCTCCGAGGAAGCATGGGATTTTAGAGCAAGAAGGGGTCTTAGAGAAGACTTTTCCCCCAAATTAAACCTTTTATTTAGCATAAGTTGACTGTGAAAGGAGATGGAGATAGGAAGGCAGATTCATCCTGAAAGGCATTGAGTTTTATTTGAGGCTTTTTACACTAGGTACTGGTGGAAGCATTGAGGGTTTTTTTTATTTGTTTTGGTGAGGAAATGACATGATCAGAATGGGACTTTATTCAGATTAATTTCCCTATGGTATGAAGGTTGGATTAGAAAGAGGAGAGAATGGAAATCAGAAGACCATAGGAACATCTGCCAAGAATTCAGATTTAATGAATGAAAACCTTAGCTAGGTGGTTGTATAATCAAAGTGGGGAGGGGTGGCTAGGTGGCATAGGGAATAGAGCACTAGACCTGGAGTCAGGAGGACCTGAGTTCATATCCAGCCTCAGACATAACACAAAACCAGCTGTGTGACCTTGGGCAAGTCACTTAACCCCAATTGCCCTCCCCTCTCCAAAAAGCCAAATAATAATAATAACAATAATACAAGAGGGGTTGAAAGATATCAGAGAGGGGAATCAGTATTTTGGGGTCACTATCTAGAAGTAGAAAGATGTTAGAAGCAGCAAGGTAGTACAGTTGATAGAGTTTTGGACTTGAAATCAGGAAGATAAATGTAAATCCTACTTCTGATGCCAAATAGCTATGTAATGTTGGGTAAGCCCATTAATCTCTCTCAGTCTCATTCTATATCTATAAAATGGGGCTAAAAATAGCATCTAACTCACAGGGTATTTTGAGAATCAAATAAAATATGTAAAGTACTTTGATAATCTTAAGCAATGTATAAATATTATATGTTGTTGCTGTTAGATGAGGGATAAGTTGAAGTTAAAAATAATGCTAATATCTTGAGCCTCACTGACAAGGATAATGATGATGATATAATTTATAGAAAATTTGTTCTGAACAGGACTTGTTATTTTGTTTATATAGGGAATTTTCAGTGAGAAAACACCCTCCATCAGATGCAATGCTACTTCTTGTCTATTAATTGTACTTTCAGAAATTTTCTCACTCTAACAAAGTCACCATGTGTTAGAGCCCTATCTATTATAGCATGTTACCTCTTGAATTAATGTGGAAATGCAATGGAAGGGGAACTAGCCATACCAGATCTAAAACTACATAATAAAGCATCAGTCATCAAACTCTTTGGTACTGGCTAAGAAATAGAGTGATGGATCAGTGGAATAGGTTAGGTACAAAAGACACAGTAGTGACTTATTATAATAATCTACTGTTTAATAAACCCAAAGACTCTATCTTCTGGGATAAGACCTCGCTCTTCTACAAAACAAAAACAAAAACAAAAACAAAACTGCTGGGAAGCTGGAAAATAGTATGGCAGAAACTAGGCATATAACAACATCTCATAGATTATACAAAGATGAGGTCAAAATGGATATATGATTTAGACATAAAGGTTGATACCATACACGATTTAGGAGAGCAAGGAATAGTTTACCTGTCAGATCTATGGAGAAGGTGGGGGCAGGTAGGTGGCACAGTGAATAGAGCACCAGCCCCAGAGTCAGGAAGATCTGAGTTCAAATCTGGCCTCAGACACTTGACACTTACTAGCTGTGTCATCTTGGGCAAGTCACTTAACTCCAATTGCCTTGCTTTAAGAATAAAAAAAAGATCTATGGAGAAGGAAAGAATTTATGACCAAACAAACAAAAGATAGAGAACATTATGAGTTGTAAAATGGATAATTTTGATTACATTAAATTAAAAAGCTTTTGCATGGGGCAGCTAGGTAGTGCAGTGAATACAACAAGATTACAAGGAAAGCAGAAAGCTGGGAAACAATTGTTATAGACTTTCTGAGAAAGGCCTCAGATAACTAAATCTAGTTTATAAGAATACAAGTTTTTTTCTCAGTTGAGAAATGGTCAAAGGATATGAACAGGCAGTTTTCAGATGAAGAAATTAAAGCTATCTATAGTCATATGAAAAAATTCTCTAAATGACTATTGAATAGAGAAATGCAAATTAAAAGAACTTTTAGGCACTACCTCACACTTATAACATTGGCTAATATGATAGGAAAGGAAAATGGTAAATGTTAGAGAAGATGTGAGAAAATTGGGAAACTAATTCATTGCTGGTAGAGTTGTGAACTGATTCAGCCATTCTAGAGAATAATTTGGAACTATGCTCAAAGTACTGTAAAACTGCATACCCTTTGATCCAGCAAAATGACTATTAGACTTGCAGTTGATTTTGATTTGAGTGAGGGAGGGCTGTGCAAGTCACCAGCTTCACTTTCTCCCCCAGAGCCATCTGGTTCCAGTGAACAGATATTCATCAGGATGACTTTCTTCCTTCATCTCTCTCTCTCTCTCTCTCTCTCTCTCTCCTTTTTCTTTCACAAAACCTTGGACCAAGTTCACTCCCAATCTCATACATTGGACTACAATAGGTCCCTGCCCAAGCTCCACTTATTGGCTATATTTTGCACCCTCCTGGCTTCAAGTGAATGCCAATGGTAATTGTTTCTCTTTGGAACAACAACCCTGAGAGTGCTCCCCTCTCAGCTTGATTTATTTCTTTTTTCCAGTCAAAGGGGCCATCCCTTCAGTCACTTCTTAAAGAGGCCTATTCACTGAATGGGCATTATCTTGTTCTAATTGAGTACCTGAAAAGACCTTAACTTAAAAGGCCCAGGTTCTCCCATTGAATCCTGAGTCATCTCCAGTCATCCTGATGAATATTTAGTCACTGGATTCATATGCCTCTGGAGGAGAAAATTAGGCTGGTGACCTTGCACAGCCCTCCTTCACTCAAATCTAAGTCAACTGCAAGTCCATGTCATCATTTCCCTGATGTCATGGTCCTCTTTGTAAACTAAAGACAAGCACAAAAATCTCCACTAGGTCTGTATCCCAAAGAAATAATAAAAATGGGAAAGAACCCACATGCACAAAAATATTTATAGTAGCTCTTTTTTTGTGGCAGCAAAGAATTGGAAGTTGAGTGGATGCCCATCAATTGGGGAATGAATAAACAAATTGCAGTATATGAATGTAATGGGATACTATTGTGTTATAAGAAATGATTAGCAGATAGATTTCAGAAAAAAAAACATGACTTACATGAACTGATGTTCAGTGAAGTGAGCAAAACCAGGAGAACATAGTAACACAGCAATAGTAACATTGAGTGATGATCAACTATGATAGACTTTTCTCAACAATACAGTGATATAAGACAACTCCAAGACTCGTAGAAAATGCTAACCCCATACAAAGAAAGAACTATGGAGTCTGAATACAGATTGAAGTAAACTATGTTCACTTTTTTTCTTTCTCTTGGTTTTTCTTTTTTTGTTATAATTTTTCTTTCACAACATGACTAACGTGGAAATATGTTTAATGTGATTGTACATGTATAACCTCTATCAGATAGCTTGTTGTCATGGGAAGGCAGGAGGGGAGGGACATAGGGAGAAAAAATGGAACTCAAAATCTTATAAAGATGAATGTTGAAAACTATCTTTACATGTAATTAAAAAGTAAAATAGTATTAAGTGGGGAAAAAAGAAAATTATAATGTCAAAGTGTAATTACCAAACTTTTCTCAAAAAATAGAAATAAAAAGGTACCCCCATCCTTCATCTTTATAGAAGTCAAGAGTAAGGGTTTGGAATACTTCTGCAATCCACCTTTTGACCTCATCACTCAACTGAAATTCCTCTCAGCACAATTTTCAATAATTTCTTAATTACTAAAATTGAAGACACCTTTTCAATCCTCAGTCTTTTTCACCTCCCTGCAGCATTTGGAGATGTTGAGAACTTTCTCCATCTGAATACTCTCTTTTCTCTTACTTTTTATGGCACTTTATCTACTGGTTCAACTTCTGCCTGTGTGATTCTTCTTTCTCATTGTCTTTTTGCTGTGTCTTCATACATGTTGTTTCCATTAACTGTGGATGAGCCCCCCAAGCTCCTATTATAGGATCAATTAACATCCCCATACAAGTGACTGTGAGATCTATATACTCAGCCCAGCTCTCTCTACTAAAGAGTAGTCCCACATCACAATAAGATTATTTGAAATTTTAAACTGAATATCCCAAAATCTCAAGCTTAACATGGTCAACAATAGTGAAACCACCATTACAAAAGAAGGATACCTCATTGTTTTCATTCCATAGCTCACTCTTCTTCTGAACTTTGTCATTAATGTTGAGGGCTCTTAGTCACCCAGATTCAAAACCTCACTGTCAACAATTCTCAACTCCACATTCTTATGACCACCATATATCTAATAAGTTGCCAAATCTTGTCATTTAATTCCCACAATTTTTCGTCTTGCAAATATTCTTTCTTCACTATTCACATAGTCATCACCTTGTTTGGAATATTACAATAGCCTCCTATTTTTTCACATTATCTTATTCTTCTTCTTGCTGTTATCCATTATATGTCTTCTAAATAGTCACTGAGGTGATGTTTCCAAAAGTGGTGACTTGCCCTTTCCACCTTCATAATCCATAACCTTTCAAAATTTAAATACTAACTCTTGGGCATTTAAAGCTCTTCACAATCTCAACCTTTCTTATCTTTCTTGACTTCTTACACACTATTTTCCTCTATAAATAAAGTAGCTTGCATTCTATCAGGGAAACAATATATGCAAGTATGTGCAAAACCTAATCAAATGAATCTGTGATCTGGTCAATTCAAGAGTCTTCTCCCATTGTGTAGATGGCAACAGATTCCTGCCTATTTTGTGTAATTCTCATCCATGTCCTGCCAAAAAAACATTCATGGCATGGGCCTACCTATTACACTAGAGGCCTTCCTCATTTTATGTTGTCATTGGGATGGTAGCAAAGGATCACTTTGGCCATCAACCTGTCATTGTAAACTCTAGCCATATCAGTAGCCCCTCTTCTCTTTCTGACATGTAACTGTTGGGCAAGTTCCTTTATTCCTATATTTCTTCATAGTTCCTCAATGGTTAATGTTCTATAAGAAAGTTATGGCTTGAAAGAAAAGTTGAAAGACTTGAATGAACAGATAAAGAGTAAAGTGAGCAGAGCCAGCAGAAAAGTTTACACAATTACAGTATTTTAAAGACCAAAAACTTTGAAAGATCTTAGAAAATTGTTCAATTCAATGAAAAACTACTATTCTAGTAGACTGATGGTGATGTATTCTATTTACCTCCTGATGTGATGGACACAAAATGTAGGATGAAGAACATATCTTTAGACATGCCTAATGTGTGAATTTGTTTTGCTTCATTGTGGATATTTGATATGAGTATTCTATTTCTTCCCCCACTCACAATCTCTTGAGAGTGGGTAGGAAGAAGGGAAAATAAATGCTTGTTTGTTGATAATGTTTTTTTAATAATGTTGCATCCTGGGGGTAGAATCAAGATGACAGAGTAGAAGCAGGGACTTAAGCTCTCACCCAAATCCCTCCAAATACCAGGAAATAAATGAGTAAAAATATTCTAGAGTTGCAGAACTCATAAAATTACAGAATAAAACAAATCTCCAGTCCAAGACAGCTTGGAAGATTAATAGAAAGAGTCTATCACAGTGGTCTGGGTGTAGAGTGCAGTCCAGCTTTGGCTTAGGGTTGTAGCAGGCCTCAGGGGACTGAGTCACTGGTACCTGTTGCAGTTTCCATATTTTATGGCTCACAAAGATCAAAGACAGCATGGAAGGTCAGTGGGAAAACTCTGTTGGTCCTGAGAGAAGGTCCCCCATTCCCTCTCCCTGGGGCAGTGGAGGGAGCAGCAGCTATAGAAGCAGCTACAGGTTCTGCTGCTTCCACTTCTAGAGCTCCTAGCCCACAGACAGTGTGGGAAACAAGGTGTGGGATTAAGCAGATCATCAGAAGGCAATTGCAGGGATCTCTTTCCTGATCCTGAGGAAGGATTTCTTGCTTTGTCCTGCCTGGATCTGGGTTGTGGTCCTGAGGTGACGAGGAGCTGTGGTGTGGCAGACCTTGTGGTTGCAGTGGAGAGGGAATCCTCCTTGCACTACCAAGGCAAAAGAGTGCTTGATCACTCACAGACCAGAGCACAGAGAAGGAAAGGAGTAAACATACCATACTGGAAAAGTATGGTATCATACCATCTTGGAAAAGCTGAAAATATACAAGACCTTAAGAAGTATCTCTGAAAACAGCTTCACAAAATCCCTGATGCTTGGGACAGTACACCCACACCCACCCCAAACCCCACTCCCACAGGAAGCAGAGTCATATCTTGTCAAAGTGTTAGAAAGTAAAGTATTTGAGAAAATGAACAAATAGTTGAGACAATCAAACAAACAACTAAGACTATAAAATCTTACTTAGGTGACAAAGAAGATCAAAATATATAACGAGAAGTCAACAAAGTCAAAGAGCCTACATCCAAAGCCTCCAAGGAAAAAATGAATTGGTTGCAGGCCATGAAAAAGTTCAAAAGGAATTTTGAAAATCAAGTAAGAGAAGTAAAGGAAAAATTGGGCAGAGAAATGAGAGTGATGCAAGAAAATCACGAAAAATGAGTCAACAGCTTGCTGAAGGAGGCCCCCAAAATACTGAAGAAAATAACACCTTAAAAATAGACTAACCCAAATGGCAAAAGAGGTCTAAAAGTTCAAAGAGAAGAATGCCCTAAAAAGTAAAATTGGCCAAATGGAAAAGGAGGTCCAAAAGCTCACTGATGAAAATAATTTCTTAAAAATTTGAAGGGAACAAATGGAAGCTAATGACTTTATGACAAATCAAGGAATCATAAAACAGAGCCAAAAGAATGACTAAATAGAACATAATGTGAAATATCTCATTGGAAAAAAAAACTGAACTGGAAAACATATCAAGGAGAGAGAATTTAAAAATTATTGGACTACCTGAAAGGCATGATCAAAAGAAGGGCCTTAGACATCTTCTTTCAAGAAATTATCAAGGAAAACTTCCCTGAAATTCTAGAATGAGGGGAAAATACAAATTGTAAGAATCAACTGATTGCCTCTTGAAAGAGATCCCAAAAAGAAAACTCCTAGAAATATTGTAGCCAAGTTCTAGAATTCCCAGGTCAAGGAGAAAATATTTCAAACATCCAGAAAGAAACAATTTGAGTATTGTGGAAACCCAATCAGGATAACACTAGATCTATCAGCATCTACATTAAGGGATGGGAGGGCTTGGAATATGATATTCCAGATGTCAAAAGAGCTGGGATTAAAACCAAGAATCACCTACCCAGCAAAACTAAGTATAAACCTTCAGGGGAAAAATAAACATTGAAAGAAATAGAGAATTTTCCAGAATTCTTGCTGAAAGGACCAGAGCTGAATAGAAAATCTGACTTTCAAATACAAGACTCAAGAGAAGCATGAAAAGGTAAAGAGAAAAAAGAAACCATAACGGACTTATTAAAATTGAACTGTTTATATTCTTACATGGAAAGATGATATTTGCAATTCATGAGAACTTTCTCAGTATTAGCGCAGTTGGAGGAAATCTATCTACATCTATATCTACATTTAGATATATGGACAGAGGGCACAGGATGAGTTGAATATGAAGGAATGATATATAAAATAAAATTAAGGAATGAGAGATAATTATATTGGGAGAAAGAGAAAGTGAGAGATAGAATTGGGAAAATTATCCCATATAAAAGAAGGAAAGAAAAAGCTTTTACAGGGGAGGGGAAAAGGAGGGAGGTGAGAGGGAATGAGCGAACCTTACTCTCAATAGATCTGACTTAAGGAGGGAATAACATGAATGCTCAATTAGGTATATTACCCTGCAGGAAAGTAGGGCAAAAGGAGAGAAGAGGGTGGACAATAATATAAGGGAGAGCAGATTGGGGGAGAGAGTTGTCCAAAACAAATGCTTTTGAAAAAGGACAGGGTCAAAACAAAAAATAGAATAAATTTATGGTGGGATGGAATGGAGGGAAATATAGTCAGTTTTTCCTAGCATGACAATTATAGAAGTGTTTTGCATAAATTTACATGTATAACATATTGAATTGCTTGCTTTCTCAATGAGGGTGGGTGGGGAGGGAAGAAAGGAGATAATTCATAACTCAGTTTTAAAAAACAAATGCTAAAAATTGTTCTTACATCTTACACAATGGGGTATAGAAATCTATCTTGCCCTATAAGAAAAAAGCAAAAGGGATGAGAGGTGTGTGTGATAGAAAGGAGGGCAGACCTGGGTAGTAAAGTATAATCAGAATGTTTTCCATCTTGGATTGTGGGGGAGGGACTAGATGGTAAGAAAATTTGGAACTCAAAATCTTATGGAAATAAATGTTGAAAACTTAAATTAATTAATATTAAAAAATAATGTTACATTCTATTCAGATGCATCATGAACCTTTACATTGACCTTGGTGTGGTGCTTATATAAAGATCATTAGTTTATCAGTGAAATAAATGAAATAGTACATAAGTCTAGAAGTACAAAATTTTTAATTTGGAGTACCACTCTTGGGAGTGAATTAGTCATTTGTTCAGGTAGTCATTATCAATGTCTTTCCCTTTTGGAAAATATTCTCTTTGTTGCATTTAAACATTTATCCATTGTGAACTGAGGGATGTAATTGTAAGTTTTCAACAACTTATTATGTATGTTAGATGTCAAGATTATCTGTCATATATTTCATGGATAAGTTATGATATCTTCTTTTGCTTTTGATAATATTATTTTTGTTTGACAGAAGAAATTGTTTCAAATGATTTGAACGCAACTATGTTGGGTTTAAAGATGTCATTTATGTTTCATAGAAATAAAGTCAGCTCACATCTATAAATGATGTAAATACATTATGTGAATTTCTTCTAGCTTTTTAAAATATATGTGTGTGCACATGTGTCAAGAAATTCACCTCATATAATATAGCTTGTGATGTGTATCTAAATCTTTTTTTTTTGCTAAGTTACTGAAAAATATTCCCAAGCAGACTTGATTAATAAAGACTCCTTTGTCCACTGATTATTTTCAAAGGCACTTTGTTTGGCATACAAATTATGGGGAGGAAAATAATGTAGAATAGGCCTGGAAAAACAGGTTGGAGTCAGTTTTGGAAAAATGAATTTCAAACAAGGGAGTTTGTGTTTGATTCAGGGGAGTGATGGACATTTAATTTCTCTGGAGTTCCACTTGAAATGAGGTAGTTGGATTACATGACTTTAAGCTTCAACTATGTCATTCCTTACAAGTTGATTTTGCAACATTGCTTGAACTTGTATGTCTTGGAATGTTAATTAATATTTTAAGTAATTATTGCCACAAATTATTATCAACAACTTATATTGTTATAAAATTATCAGTCTTGATCTGGAAGAGTCCTTAATGAACTTCTAGTCCATCCCATTCATTTTACCAACGAGGAAATTCAGACCCATAGAGCATAAATTCTGGAACCCATTTCTTCCGATTCTAAAGTCTATTTCAGGCTATTAGAAAAAAGAAAAAGAAAATGAGAGTGACTTTACATTCTCCAATTTGAAAACATTCTAAGACTTGTCATAAAATCAATTGCTATTACTAAAAAAAAAAGAAAAAAAAATCTTTATGGAACAGAATAAAGATATAGGCATCCAATCCCATGTATAAAAAATTTTATATTTATAAATGTAAAGAAAATAAACAAACTGGCCAAAGGAGTCATTATTTGACAAACATATTTGGGAAAATGTATAATCAATTTAGTAGGAAATAGGCTTATACTAACACATCACACCATTTAACTTTAGTGAATTTCCATTTTTTGATATGTGTGTTTGTATGTGCATGAGCATTTACATGTGTGTGTGTGTGTGTGTATAAGCTGGGAGGAAATGAAGTAGTATACTTATCTTGACTGTAAATGTGAGATGACTGTTCCTGTTAAAAACAAAAGACATCAAGAAGAATAAGATACATTTTACTCTATTATATTAAAATTAAAATTCTTCCTAATACCATCAACATAACTTGAATAAAATAATGGATTCAAAGTATTTCTGGGAGGTATAACAGAAAAAATGACATTTATATTATATTAAAATTGTTAAATTTTATAGTTTGCTTCAGTCTAAAGTGACTAAATTGCTAAAGGCTACAAACTGCTTATTTTCAAAAAAAGGAAAGATAATTTTTTTTATAATTATCTGATGAAAAGGTCAACCTTGAAAATGATTAAATAAGTAAAATATGAAAAAATACTTGGAAAATGGACTTTTTGATCATGGGAATTTCAAATTGTATGATATTGGCCATACTAAGACATTTAACACTTACTAGCCATGTGTCCTTAGGCAAGTCACTTAGCCCCAATTGCCCTGCTTTCTCCCCTCCAAAAAGCAGAAAAAAAGAATAGGAAATACTGTCTGTTGACCTAGTTAAGTACATATTCATAATTGTGAAGGTAGAGAAGTAAACCTAGAATAGGAGTGATAGAACAGAGCAATAATTCTTAACTGCCTTTGTCATGATCACATGAGTAGACCTGATGATTTTGAGACCATCATGACAGTCTCCCCTTAAAGGAGGCTGAAAACTTATTGAAAGTTCTCCTGGAAAAATACTGACAATAACATTTTTGGAAGGCTATTACAGCTATGACTCCAAATGATGATTTGTCTACTACAAGTTTGTTTTTCTCACTGATACAACTCTCAAAATAATACTTTGTCTACCAACTTTTTTCCCTCCAGGATAACAATCCCCCAATAACATTTTTGTCTGTCCCTTGATATGCAATTGGACCAGCTTCAGGGAGCCCATTAAAAATCACAAGAACCATTTCCTTTTTTTTTAAATTAGTTTTATTAATATTATTATTATTATATTATAATCATATATTATATATACTATATATAATTCATTATAATTATTTGAAAATAATTAAATCAATCTATTAATTTAATAAGTATTTATTATTATATATTTATATATTATATGATAATATATAATTACATAATATATAATAATTATCAACAAATTAATAATTATTATATAAGTAACAAAATAATATATTAATTTATATATCATTAGTAGTAATAATAATATTATATATTAATTGTGTTTAAGGTTATTGTCAATGATATATCAATTTTAGTACATATGTACTAAAATACACATATACACAAAAAGTGTAAGTGTAGTCGCTCCAAGTATTTCCTACTCTTGGATCCCTTCCTCCCTTGTCCTATCAGAGCTCATACCTTAACAAAACCAAACACTCTGACATTGCCAGTTTGTCACTTCCTGTACAGTCAAAGATCAGGAGAAAAACATATCATCACGTTTACTTGGTACAGTAAAAATTTCGCTATTGGCTGTTTCAACTTGCCCCTCACTTAAGCACTTTTATTCCTCCCTGATTGATTCTATATTCTACTTCCTAATGGAGACTGGCCCAAACCTTCTTTACTTTTTGGAGGGCAATTGGGGTTAAGTGAGTTGCCCAAGGTCACACGGCTAGTTTTTGTGTTAAATGTCTGAGGCCGGATTTGATTCAAACTAAGGTCCTCCTGACTCCAGGGCCAGTGCTGTATTCACTGCGCCACCTACCACCCTCAAACCTTCTTTCTTAATCCTTTCACACTTCTCCCTCACTTTATCCACTGAGAACATTAATTTCTGCCTTACTTAGAAGAGAGATACCATTCTCTAACTGCTCTCTCTTTTCCATTGGGATGGGAAATCTTTAAGGACGGTGATTGTCTGTCTGCTTTTATTCTGTGTTCCAGTCTTTAGCACTGTGTCAGATACATAATTGCACTTAAAAATGCTTGTTTACATGAATTAACTTTTCTACTTTTCTACTTCAAAATCCTTTAACATCATCTCTGATTCTACTTTATTCTAGTCTTACTCACTATGGCAATGTACATGTACCCTTTATCTCATAGTCTTCCATCTTCTCCAGCAAATTTTCCCAATAACCATTCTCCCTTCCCTATCTTCAATATGTCCCTGTTTACTGTCCTCTTCCCTGGTGCCTACAAATATGGTTACATAAAATATTGAGTGGTAAGAGACTTGCTATAGAGTTCATGTGACTGATGATGAAGGTTCTAAAACATATATTAATTAAGAGAGATTCACAACAAAGAAATTCAGGCAACAAGGCCATAATTGATTCCAAGGAAGGGAATGAGCCCTTATATATTACCTACTATCTTCTAGGCATTGTGCTAGTTTAAAAAAATATTCTCTATTTTGATCCTCATAAAAAGCTTTTACAATAGGTACTGTTATGATCCCTTTTTACAGTTGACAAAATGGAGGCAGATAGAGGTCTGTTGTATTTCAGTTACTTCAGTTGTGTCTGACCCTTTGTGACCCCATTTGGGTCTTTTTTTGGTGAAGATGCTGACTTGCCCAGGGTCAACAATTTCCTAAGATTCTGAGACTGCATTTGAACTTAGGTAGTTCTAGCTTCGGGTCCAGTGCTTTATCCATTGTGTCTTATCACCTATTTGCCTTCTATGAGGCAACACAAAGGAGAAATGGAAGATATATGATGAGTTCGTTATATAATTGGAATACAGTGTTGGACTATGAGCCAGGAAAACATGAAATGAAATTTGGCCTTTGAAATTTATGTGTAATCATAGGCAAGTTCTTAAACTCTCTGAGCAGCAATTTCTTCATTGCTTAAATGAGGATTATAATATTTTGAAGAATTGTTGGGAAGTTTCAAGGGTTGTAAAGTACATAAATTATTTTCAAAATTTTTGCTTTTCTTGATGGGGGGAGGGCAGGGCAATTGGAGTTAAGTGACTTGCCCAAAGGCATGCACCTAGTAAGTGTTAAGTGTCTGATGCCAGATTTGAACTCAGTTCCTCCTGACTTCAGAGGCAATGCTCTATTCACTACACCACCTAGTCGCACTATTTATTTTCAAATTTTAAAGCACTTTGTAGATGTCAACTGATATTGGTATTATTATTGTCATATGAAAAATGATAACTTGTAAGACAAGTGGCATAAAAGAAAGCAGAGATAGGTATAACAAGAGTTTAATCAGTCATCTTGTTGTTCATCCTTAGTCTTTGAAGAGGACCCATGGCATCACAGGGTGCCATCTTGATTTTGTGTGAATTGGATTTAAGTGAGGCAGAGTTTTAAAAATTGTCAGTCTTATTCTCTTCCAGAGTTATCAAAGTCAAATGGTAAGAAAAAAGTCAAGATGACTTTCAATGGCTTGGGATGCAGTGGATGACTTTGGCATTTTGATCTCTGACTGAATTCTAAGTGTTCCTTGGGCCATACTTTTCACATAAAATGCCACTGTCTATGTCTATCTACATCAATGGGATAGCAGACCTGTTAATGTGTCATAGTACTGGAAGACTTAATAAAACAAATTGATAACAATTTAGGGATAACAGAAAATATGGAGAAACATTTAATTATTTGGATTATAGAATCAAAATCCAAAATGATGGTAGTAAGTTAAAGAACAGGTTAGACTTAGAACACAATGCAAATGAAAATAATTCATTTGCTACTCTGGTCCAAATAGTTAATGGAACAAGCATTCATTAGGAGAAATATGGCTAGAAAGTCATTGATGTGTAAAAGGCCTCATAGGTAGAGTCTTTTCTGTATTAATTAGTAGAGTGATGCCATAGCACTAAATATTAAATTATTATAGGAGAGAGGTAGGGAAGGGGGGGAAAGGAGGAAATCAGTGATTTTTTTTCATAAGTACTATGTAATAAGTTCATTTCCCTGTGAATTACAACTATTTATTACTAGAAGGACCAGCAACATCAATTGATGCAGAAAATTTTTAGACACTTGAAATATAATAAGGCTTAGGTATTTCCATTACACACTTGATGACTTTTTCTATATCTTTATTATCAACATTTTTGAGCATTCTAAAGATTTTTCAAATAACAATAGAAATAAAATATGTGACTCTACCTACACAAGGACCAGATGAATCAAATGACACATATGCCTAAACACTATTGTTCTGCTGTAAATAAGAGGAAATACTCTTACATTTATTTCAACTCTATGGTTACTACTTTTTCCATATTAAGTAGTTTCAATTTCCCCATAGAGCATCATAAGATTTCCACAAATGTTTGTAAAGCCTTATGAATAATGAACGTATTTATACAATACTGTAACATTTGTTTGCATGCAGTTTTCAATATTTTACTAATTTTTTAAGAAAAAAATTCTCTTTTTCAGATGTGTGATTCATTTCCAAAAGATTTGTTTGGACAAATACATGACAAAAAAGGGAAAAAATGTACAAAATGCAATCCTTACACAACTGATTTGAGGAAATATATGTGATATTAAATATTTTCTCCTTTCTGTTAAAATGCACATTAATGAGAAATAATAATTAGATATTATAATTTTACTTTGAAATTAAAGTTTTCATCTTATCTCCATTTTCTTTGCTTTATGGTAAAAAAAATAATCAGATTATTTCAATTCACCTTTAAGGTCCTTGGTCCTTCTAGTAGTTTTAAAATTCTAGTCCTTTCAATTCAAATTAAAATAACTTATGACATACATATATCTATCTATCTATCTATCTAGATAACTTTTTGAAATACAAAAATAAATATAAGAGAGTCAGTAGTAGTAGACCTCAAACTATATAATAATTCACTAAAGAGCAAAATTATTTGGTACTTATTAAGAAATAGAAAAATAACAGACTGTTTTCTTTTTTTGTTTTGTTTTGTTTTCTTTCTTGTGGTTCGTTCCATTCATTCTAATTCTTCTGTTCCACATTATTAATGTGAAAATACATTTAATAGGAATGTATATGTAAAGCCTATATCGGTTTGCATGCTGCCTTGGAGGGGTAAGAGAGGAGGAAATTTAAAACTTATGAAAGTGAAAGTTGAAAACTAAAAATAAATAACTTGCATTAAAATTAAATAAGAAAAGAAAGGTAGATCAGTGGAGTAGAGTAGACATGCATTATTCACTAGTGAAGTATTATAGCAATCTTGTGTTTAATAAATGTAAATATTTAAGTTTGGGGGATAAGTATTCATTATTTGTTTAAAAAAATGTTGGGGAAGTTGGAAAGCACTCTGGCAGAAATTGGGCATAGATCAATATCTGAAACCATGTGTCAAGATAAGGTTAAAATGGAAATATGACTTAGATATAAAGGGAACTATAACAAGATAATTAGAAGAAGATGAAACATATTTTCTATTAGACTTATGGATCAGAGGACAATTTATAAGTAAATAAAAAATAAGGAACAATATGAGGAATACAGTGAACAATTTAAATTACATTAAATTTAAAAACTCTTTGAACAAATAAAACCCATGTATTCATGATTAGTAGGGAAGAAGAACATTGGGGTAAATTTTTCATAGTCTCTCAGATAAAGGACTCATTTCTCAAGTATATGAAGAACTTGGTAAAATGTATAAGAGTATGATGAAGAGATATGAACAGATAGTTTTTCATTGAAGAAATCAAAACTGTATATAGTAATATGAAAAAATGCTTTAAACAATTACTGATGAGAGAAATGCATATTAAAAAAATTTAAGATACCATCTTATACCTATAAAATTAGTTAAATTGTTGGATTCCCTTCAAAGGAGGAATGACTAAACAAGTTGTAGCATATTGTTTTGATGGAATACAACTGTGATAAAAGAAATGATGTGCTAGTTAATTTTAGAAAAAAGAAAAACATGGAAATACTTAATCATTGAAGCAAGATGCTACTTCCAGAGAAAGAACTCCCTAATAGAAATATATACAGTATGTTTTTATATAAACATATATGATGTATATATGTAGACACGTGTATATATTTGTGTTTAATTGTAGCCTTCTCTAGGGTAGGGGGGAGAAGAAGGAAGAAAAAAAAGTTCCCAGAACAGAACAAAGAATAAACTTAGAATAAAGCACAGAAAAGCCATGTGTAATATTTGTCGCATAGTTTTTCAAAAGAAAGGAAAGAGTCCCAGGGCAGATAGGTGATGCAGTGAATAGAGCACCAGCCCTGGAGTCAGGAGGACCTGAGTTCAAATCCAGCCTCAGACACTTAACACACACAGACACAGTCCTAGCTGTGTGACCTTGGGCAAGTCACTTCACCCCAATTGCCCTCCCAAAAAAAAAGGGAAGAATCTGAATTGGAAATTCATGGTTTTATATTGATTGCTCTCTGTGTTCTGATGTGTATATGGAAATGTTTTTTTCTTCATCTTTTATTTGTTTAAAATAAATAACAAATTAAAAATGAATTTAATTATATACCAAATCAAAAGACATTTCCTGTAGATAAGTGGTTAAATGATATAAAGAAGCAGTTATATAATTGCAAACTATTAACAACCATAATCTAGAATACTCCAAATAAAAATGCTAAGAAAAATCAACATCAAATTGTCTAGAAACTTGACTAAGATAATGAAAGATGAGATCATCAATGGTGGGGAAATTGCAGGAAAAAGACAGTGCATTCTTGTTGGAGCTGTAAATTACTCTAAAAATTTTGGAAATTATTGGTTATTATACAGAAACAGTGACTAAAATGTCCATTGCCTTTGACCCAAAGCTGCCACTACTAGAAATACAATCCTAATAGGTCATTCACAAGAAAAATATGCCCCTAAATACAAAATTATTTAAAGCAGCAAATTTTCTGTTAGCAAAAATTAGAAAATAAAATAAATGCCTATTAACTGGGAAGTGGCTAAATGAATTATGGTACATGAATTTGTGCTTATGAAATAACAAAAATGATGAATACAGAGAACTATGGGAATACCTACATGGACTGAGGCTAAGTTAAAGAAGCAGGGCCTAGAAAGCAAAATAAATGAATATTATTATGGCAGAATTAAAAAAAATACATTAACAGGGTCTCACAGAGGAGATAGAGAAAATCCTTCTCCTCATTCCTTTGCATAGGTGGATGTCTACGACTGTGGAACATTACATTTATTCTCAGACTTTATCAATGCATTAATGAGTTTGTATAATTTTTCTCCTGTCTCTCTCTCTCTCTCTCATAAAGAATTTTTGTCATATTGACTGGCCATCTGTGAGAGAAAGGAGGAAAAATGCTGGAAAAATTTAGGCAATATTAAACAAAAGATACCATTATTTTATTTTTGCTTTTTGGAGGGCAATTGTTGTTAAGTGACTTGCCCAAGGTCACACAGCTAGTTTTTGGGTTGTGTCTGAGGTTGGATTTTAACTCAGGGACTCCTGACTCCAGTTCTGGTGCTTTATTCATTATGCTACCTAGCTGCCCTTTGATAACATTATTTTAGATATGTGTGTATATATAACCATTCAGTAGGAAAACATTGATCCTCTTTATAGACATTAACAGGCAAAATGATTCCTTGTTAATCGTGTGTGAATGAGCTAAAGCTCAATGGTTTGATTTGCAGATTAGGAGTTAGGATAAATGTCCATACATCTGAATACTTTTTATAATTGATCAGTTGAGAAAATAATACCTTCCTACTTTGCAATGAAGATAAAGAAACAGATATAAAGACACTAATTGAATTATATATATATAAATTAATGCCAAGGAAGATTTATTACTTTGCAAAATGATATAATATTAAAAGTACATTTCAACATAATTGATGGATGACAAATTGATTTGATATAATGTGCACTGATATAGCATACATGATGTTAGGCAAAAAGGAATTCTACAAGCATTAATTTTAAAATATTGTCCCTCATACAATTTGAAAACACTGTATGCCTTATCGACAATCACTTGAAAGAGTGCAGAACTGCAGACAGTTTTTTTAAGTTCTTTAGAAAAAGTCCATTAAAAATGAAGTATCTTAGTAAAAGTGTATGATTATATGAGAGCTGAACATAGGGCATTTCTATATTCTTGTGAAGCACAATGACTTTCTTGTGGCAAAGTACTTCAAAAGGTATTTGAACTAAAAGAAGAAATTGACATTTTTTCTTAGTGAGAATAATAAAAATGTAGTAAATTCACATTCATGACTAAAAAGTTCTCTTGAAACTTGAAATTTTCTAAGTATTTCAGAAAAGTGGTATGTTCCAAATATATCAGTATAAGGAATTGTAAACATTTTTCTACTCCAGAACTAAGTGATTGCGTTTATGAAAAAGAGGTTTAAATAATTCTATTATATATATATATATACACATATTTCTATACATCTATAAAACAAACAGGAATAGGAATAATACATGAAATATATAATATGAAATTTTGATCACAGTTGAACAACAATGCAAATAATAACATTATCAATAACATCACATTTTGGAGGTGGAGCCAAGATGGCTGATTAAAAGCACGGAATCACCTAAACACTTCCAAATTACCTTCTGAATAATCTCAAAACAAATTCTAGAATATCAGAAGCAACATAAGGATGTGGTGAAACAAATTTCCAGTCCAAGACAACTTATAAAGCTCACAGAAAATGTCTGTCTCTTTGGGGTTAGAGTGGAGTGCAGGCCAGCAGAGGCCAAACCCCAGCAAGCCAGAAGCAGGTTGTAAGCTGGCAAAGCAGAAACAGAACATTTTTGGCAAGTGAGAAGCAGGTCATGCCAAGGAAAAGTACCAGTAGGTCTTAGGGTCACCTGAATCAGCAACAATAACTTCCCGAGCTCTCCACCCACAGACAGTAAGAGAGTCAAATAACTAATCAAAAGGAAATTACTTTTTGGAAGATCTGATAAAAACAAAGAGCCAAGACCTTATGCTTCAAGATATTTTTGAGGAAAACTGCCCTGATATTTTAGAACCATCAGCAACCATTATTTGTAATTGAGATAAACTAGAAAACCTTCTCAATGAGATCAGGAGTTAAGCAAGGATGACCATTATCACCACTATTTTTTAATATTTTACCTGAAATCCTAGGGATAGCAACAAAATAAGAAAAAAGAGAAATTGAATGAATTAGAACAGCCAGTGAGGAAACAAAACTATTATTGTTTCAGATAATATACTTGTTATACTTGGAAAATCCTAGAGAAGCAATTAAACAACTAATTGAAATAATCGTTTTGGCAAAGTTGCAGGATATAAAATAAATAAATAAATCCCCAGTATTTCTACATATTACCAAAAAAAGTCCAACAGCAAATGATAGAAGGAGAAATTCTACTTGAAATAACTATAGATAGTGTAAAATACTGGGGAGTCTACCTGACAAAACAAGTTCAGAAACTATATTACACAATTATAAAACACTTTTCACATGAATAAAGTTTGATCTAAATTATTGAACAACTATTAATTGCATATAGATAGGACAAGTTAATATGAAAAACAAAATAACAGTTCTACCTAATTAATTTTCCTATTCAGTGTCATAACATTCAAATTACCAAATATATGTGTGTGTGTGTGTGTGTGTGTGTGTGTGTGTGTGTATAACTGGAAAAAATAACAAAATTTACCTGGAAGGATAAATGGTTGAGAATACCAAGGGAGTTAATGAAAAAAAATTATGCAAGAATGGGACCTAGTCATACCAGATTTTAGAATGTTTAAAATAGTGAGAATCATCAAAACAATCTGGTACTGGTAAAGAGAGAGTGGTGGAATAATGGAATAGATTGCGTTAACAAAAGAGAGCAGGTAGTTTCTGCTAAAACGTGTTTTCAATTTTTCCTGCCATTTTTAACACATAGTGAGTTTTTGTCCCTGTATATTTGAATATTTCAAACACTGTGTTACTAAGATCCTTACCTACTATGTACTGACTAATTATGAATGATTTAGCTGAAAAAGTTGTGGTTTTTAACTGCCCCATTTAAAATTATTGCCTTAGGGTAGAAACAGGACTTCTGCGTTCCTCCTGCTAACCAACTCCTCCAATACATGTAAAAAGTGACTCCAAACAAACTTTAGAGTTGCAGAACCCACACAGTGACAGAGAGAAACTAACCTCCCACTGAAGACAGCTGGGCAGGCTGGAAGGAAGGGGCCAGCACAGCACTGTGGGAACAGAGCCCAGCCCCCACAATGAGCCAGAAGTTTTGGCCTCAGGGCGGCCTTACCATCCCTGGCTGGAGGGACATCAGGAGAGTGGATCACCAGAAGCTATGGCGGTTGCCAGAATTATCAACCCATAAATGCCAAAGACAAAGTGAGAGGTCAGTGGACTTTGGGAAGAGGGGGTCTGGGAGTGCGGTACTGCCTTTGTCCCCAGAGGGAGAAGTGGCTAATGGCATCATGGCCATGTAGCCAACCAAGTGGCTACTTCAGAGCTCCTAGCCTTCAGATTATAGGGGGACTAAGCAATCAGGGTAATTTCTCTTGCTTTAACTTGCTTGGATCTAGATTGCTGTCTAGGGTGGAGGTCCTGGGTACATGACCAGTGTGCCAGAGCATGTGGAGGTTTCAGAGAGGGCAGCCAACTAATAGCTCCAGAAGTTGAGAAAACCCCAGCAATTTGGGACAAAGCTCCCCTCTCTGGAAGAAGAATTCTACTGTGGCAAAAAGCTCAAAAGTCAACTAAGTGAGTGGCAAAATGAGCAAGCAAAGGAAGCAAAGCAAGCAGAGCAGTCTGACATTGACTCCTACTTTGGGGACAAAGAGGATCAAAGCATGGAACAGGAGGCAGACAATGAAGTCAGAACTGCACCAAAAACTTCCAAGAACAATAGGAATTGTTTACAAGCCATAGAGAAGCTTAAGAAAGATTTTGAAAACCAAATAAAAGAAGTGGAGGAAAAATTTGGAAGAGAAATTAGAATGATGAAAGAAAATCATGAAAACAGAGTCAACAACCTGACTGAAGAAAATACTTTTAAAAAATAGACTAGCTGAAATGGCAAAGGAGGCTCAAAAATGCAATGAGGAGAAGAATGCCTTAAAAAGCTGATATTGCCTGATGGAAAAAGAATCTCAAAAGCTCACTGAAGAAAATCATGCCTTCAGCACTAGATTGGAGCAAATGGAAGCTAGTGACTTTATGAGAAATCAAGATGCTGTTAAACAGATGCAAAAAATGAAAGAATAGAAGGAAATGTGAAATATCTCATTGGAAAAACCACTGACCTGGAAAAATAGATCCAGGAGAGATCATTTAAAAATTATTGGACTACCTGAAAGCCATGATTAAAAAAAGAACCTAGAAATCATCCTTCAAGAAATTCTCAAGGAACACTGCCCTGATGTTTTAGAACCAGAGGGCAAAATAGAGGTTGAAGAATCCACCGATCACCTCTTGAAAAAAATCCCAAAAAGAAAACTCCTAGGAATATTATACCCAGGTTTATGAGTTCCCAAATCAAGGAGAAAATATGACAAGCAGCCAGTAAGCAACAATTAGATTAGAAAAATTAGGTTCAAAAAGTGATTAAAATACACTCAATAATTCCTTAATGATGAGGTACTTGGAAAATGACAAGTTTTGAAACTGTAAGAGACCATAGACATAATTAAATGTATGGAAAACATTTTAGAAGTTAAGGAACTGAGATTTGCCCAAGATAACAAAGATAATAAGCAAGATTTTTGAATACAACAGCTTTTATCATTTTGAGAGAGAGAGAGAGAGAGAGAGAGAGAATTTAAATAGATGGAGGACTATTCAGTGTTCATAACTAGACTGCACCAATATAGCAAAATGGCAATACTACTAAAGGTAATTTACTCTTTTAATTTTACACCATCAAATTATCAAAGAGATACCCTCTAGAAGTTTATCAAATGATAATAGAATACAACTGAAAAAATAAATTTTGAGAGGTCTTTAGAAGTTATAAGAAATGTTGCCATGGAGACACAACTCCAAAATCAACTATCTCGTGATATTTGATGCTCACTCATGTCATTACTTTTTGGAGATATCTGGGATTACAAGACAATACCATAGGGATTCATAGGTAATCAAATGGTTAAAACTGATCACTTTTAATCAGTTCCAAAAGGCAATGAGAAAGATAGCACAGGTGGATAAATTTTCTCCTTCATGGTCTGTAGTACCATGTTTAATTTTGGTTTGTACATATTTGAAGGGACACAAAAACACTAGAACTTATAAAAAGGATGACAACCAGGGTGTTATGTGACTCAAAGCAACATTTGAAGTAAGTGAGGATGTTCAGTGTGGAGAAAGCAAAATATGGGGTGAACAATTTGATCATCTTCAAATATCTTATAAGCCATTGTGAGAAAAAGTCATCCTGAGTAACCGTAGAGGTAAGAATTGGGATCAATAGGTGAACTTTACTTTGATATAGATTGAAAGTTAATATATAGAAGTGTTTCCTACCAATTTAAATTTGGAAGGGATGGCCTTATGATTTTTCTGTGAATGGGAATGTTCAAGTGAAATCTGGAACATCATCAGTCAAGGATATTATTGTGAAGATTCCCCAAAAGGCTAATATTTAACTCCTTTGCATCTCAGTTTTCTGAAGCTTTATACAGATAACTAAAATATTTTTTTTGTTTTTTGGAGAACAATTTGGGGTTAAATGATTTGCGCAAGGTCACATGGCTAGTTTTTGTGTTAAGCATCTGAGACTGGATTTGAACTCAAGTCCTCCTGACTCCAGGGCTGGTGCTCTATTCACTGTGCTACCTAGCCGCCCCTAACTAAAATATTTTGTCACTGAAGGATCCATTCATACTGTCATTCAACTTGTTTTACTCTCAATTCAATTTAAAGTGTCAGAATTGTTCTTAAGTAAAACTTTAGAAAATGTATTTTTTAAAAATTTCTTTTATTTGATGCTCTATATGACTGTTTTACAAACTGTTCCCGAAATGCTTTTTGATATTCATGAATTCAAGACAATGGGAACATTTTATGAGTGTTGCAAATTTTAGAGAAATGATATGGGGCCAACAGATTTAATTCCACATGGACAGTTTAGTAGCCAAATGGAAGATAGGAAGTCCTAGATGCAGCTAAAGTGCAGTCTTGTTCAGTGGGGATTTCTCTGAGATGCTTAAGTGGTAATCTGGCAGCTAGCCTTGGTCAAAGTAAAAGTCATATTCTCCAAGGCTACATAAGAAGTATATGAGCTGTTAGAAACAGGTTGAGACATTTGAATTCAGTGTACTATTAGAGAGAGAGAGAGAGAGAGAGAGAGAGAGAGAGAGAGAGAGAGAGAGAGAGAAAGGAAGAAATAAAGGAAGGGAGGAAGGAAAAAACAAAGGACCAAAGTAATGAAGGAAAGAAGGATGGTGAATGGGACAGATGGAAGGGAATGATGGAAGATTACAGAAGACCTGAACAAAATTTGATATAGTTTGCCAGGTGAGCAGGCATAACCGTGTATTTCTTTATTCATACTCCACCAATTTGATCCTCATAAGGGATTTTTAGCCTTGACTTGCTGGCAGACTGCCCAGTTTATTGACCTTGCTTCCAGATGTGTTTTGGTGTAGAAGGGAAGTATGAATCTTTAAATGCTTTACAATATAGTGTACTGTACTGAAAAGCAGACAACCCTGGTTTTTCAGAAGCACAGTGTGGCACCCAGATTTCTAAAACCAACTCAACAATAGGGGATCCTTAGTGGTCACTTAACTGAGCACTGTGTTCCAACAAAATGTTTACAATACTGAGTCTTCCTGCTCAGCCTCACTAGATCTTCTTTGATTCAAAAGAAAAGCTTAGTCTATTATTACTCAAAAGAGATATTGAAGGATAAGGGAGAAATTGGTGTCTTTCTCCATGAGGTCAAGAAGTGTTTTATTTAAAATTTTCTATTTTTTTCAGTGCCTGAATTGGTACTCTACACACAGTAGGTGCTTAGTGAATTGAATTAAGTAGAATTTAGAAGAAGCAATAGAGCAAATTTGGCATTTTCTGACCAACAAATTAATTTTTAAAGTGAAGAGTTGTAAAGTTAATGGGATTCAAAGCAATTTTCCATAGTAAGCTTATAGAAGCTAAATTATAGGAACAGTGAAAAAGGAACATTTGAAACACAAACCAAGAAAAAAAATCCCCACAAAAATACAAAGGAGAAAATGTAAATATATATTCACTCACACAATATATCTATCATCTATCTATCATCTATCTATCTATATTTATTTACTCATTCACTTAAAAATAAATTGCATTCTTGTAAAGTGGAGACACACAACTTCATTCATTAAAATGTTTAGTTCTGCATAATTTCAATAGTTCATTGACCTATAATCTCTTTCTCAACTGTCCTCCTTCCATCAAGAAGACTCAACCTCTTTGTAGTAAGAATAACTAGAAACACACCTAATACTCTGTTCTTTTAACCTTATATAATTTAATATACATATGTTGTAAAAATTCCTCTTTAAAAATTTAATTGAAATATATTTCCTTTTCATTCATTATATACTATAAATTAGATTTTATATATACTAATGCTTGTACTTAGATGATTAAAAAAGAAAAAATGAGCCATTGTGAAGGTTAAAGATAAGTAACTGCAATGGGAATGTAAATTTTTAAGATCTTCCCTGACCCTAGGCTAAAGTGCACCTGGAGCCTGGGGTGGGAGGCTTGTTTTTCAGTAGATACTTCTTGATTGACCAGTGAGTCAATAAGGTTGTTACATTCTCTGAGCCAGGAGAAGGCTATATAAGCCCTGAAGTGTAGCTTTGTTTTGGGGCTCACTTTGAGAAGTGTTCTGTGATTTGATCAGATGAAACTTTGGAAAGCCATTGTCCAGAGCCCCCCTGACTTTGAAACCCAGATGTTGTTTGGTATGGATGTAATGGCTGGACAGTTTGGAAATCTGTCTACTTGATCTGTTTTTGTATTTATAATTCTGTCTGTATACTTTGAAGTTCGGGGTGCTGACCTTTTTCCCCTGAACTAGGTAAATGATACATATCTGACTGATTAAAGTAAGCTTGTTAACCCATTTTGAGTTGCTTTCCTTTAACAAAGCAAATCTAAGAACCTGTGTTGGCAGTGACCCTGAGGATGCTTGGGGTGCTTGCTGCTACAGTAATATAAATGAAGAAAGGAACAGTAGATGAAGGAGATTAGATGGTAGTAAGATTTTATCTGTTACATAGCTTCAGAAATTAGCCATTAGGAAGACTTTGAAGCTGGAGAGAAAAAAATCATGATCAGATAAAGATTTTGTACTTCAGAAAGAGAAATACTAGTCAAAAGAAATTTATATGATCTAAGAACCACGTAAGTACTGCCACTCTTGATATCAGGGGTCATAGAGCCTAAGCTGGAGGATCATTTATGTATGTATATATATATATATGTATATGTATATGTATATGTATATGTGTATGTGTATATGTATATTATATGTATGTGTATGTGTATAAATACACACATATATAATACATTCACATAATTAAAATTATATTCAGGAAGTGATTAAAATATGCTCAATAATGCCTTAATGATAAGGTACTTGGAAAATGACAAGTTTTGAAATTGTAAGGGACCATAGACAGGATCAAATGTAAGAAAAACATTTTAGAAGTTAAGGAACTGAGATTCATGGAGATGAACAGATTTGCCCAAGATGACAAAGATTTCATTCCTATGCTGACAGATTCTGTAAGTAGATAGAATAAAAATTTTGGTAACTGTAGGAAGGCAGGACAAATATCTCCTATACCAATACATTGCTCATTCTTTTTTTTTTTTGCCTTTTTGGAGGGCAATTGGGGTTAAGTAACTTGCCCAAGGTTACACAGCTAGTTTGTGTGTGTGTGTATGTGTGTATGTGGGGGGGGAGGGGTGTAGGTGTGTGGGTATGTGTGGGTGTTAAGTGTCTGAGGCCGGAACCAAACTCGGGTCCTCTTGACTCCGGGGACGGCGCTTTACTCACTGTGCCACCTAGCCATACCCTTACATTGCTTGTTCTTATTAAATGAAGTTTCTGGAATTATTTATAGGGGCCTTAAATAATGACCAGGAGAATATTGGGAGCAGAACAGAATGTGATCTTCACAACTCAATTAAGAGGCTGAATTAAAGAAGTAGTAGCTAAATAAAAATCAAAAGAGTTTAAAAACAGGCTTAGCCTAAGATTTTTCTGACTGGCTGGGTACAACTGCAGATTTGACTCACAACAGAGGTGAAATATTTCTAGATATAGGCTTAAAGAGCTTATACTGTTCCTTTGCAGGGATTAGATAGATGATATCTAGTGGAGCATGGGCATATGATAATTGAATACAAAACAGTTATAACTAGAAGAGATCTGCAAAATATTTGTGGAAGACCATTGGATGGCAGTAGAAATGTGGAAATATCTTAAAAGCTGAAACTAGTACTTTGAAGCATAATGGAGATGGAAAAAGCATTAACATCCTCCTCAAGGAATCATTGTAGTTTGGACACATACTTAATACTGTGACAGCTATTAGCTGAACCTGTTCCCATTAGAAATCTTCCAAACTTTCAGCAGTTATGTGGGAAATTTTGAATTAATGTATACCTGTGTGTATGAGCAAATTTGCCTTGTTATTTATCTTGTTATATATTAAATGTATTTTTGGTTTGTTTTTCCTCTTGTTATTTTGGTTTAAAAAGTGGTGGGGACTCATGCTATGGTTTGGAATAGTGGTTCACTCAAATTTGACATAACTCAAAACTGGGTATTCTTTCACTGCCAATAACCAGAAAATTGGGTAGCTTTATAGTTATTTGTGTGTGTGTTTGTATTATATATATATAGAGAGAGAGAGAGAGACTGCCTATCAGAGGAATCTTGAAACAGTTGTAAAATGTGATGGAAAGAAGGGAGACCAAGGGATTCAACAGGATGAAGCTGGCATGGGAATCTGAATCTGACATGTACTGGCACATATCTTATTTTCATTTCTCTTCTTATCCATTCCTCTTACCTTTAAAACTACTCAACTCTTCCATTGGCAATATCTTACTTGACTGATTAAAACATTAACATAAAGCTTAGTAAGGTCAAATGGTGCATTGAGGAATAGTGTATCCTCATTAAAATGCTTTTTAATGTGCATAACTTCAAACTCTTTATTAAATAGAATACAAGATATCTTTGAATAAAGGCATATTCTGTGTGCTCCTTGCTGCTTCTAGATGAAGCGATGCTTTTTCCCTATGAATAATTTCATGTGAATAACAACAATAGCAACTGCTTTGGCAATGAGAACAAAATATTGTTGTGCAAAGACTTAGGTTATATAGCACACAGCTAAATGTCATCAATCTACCTTTCCTTACTTTTGCAAGAAAATTCACATCCATTCAGGCTTAATTAGTACCTGAGATTTATGACTGAGAAGAAATCTCAGGAACCTACAACCCATTTCCTTCATTTTATAGATGATAGAATTGAGACCTAGACAAGGTTAAGTGACTCACTGCCTAAAGCCACAATGTTTGTTAATGAAAAATGCTGGACCAGAACACAAGTCTCTTGATTTCTAATCACACTGGACTGAGAAAAATGTATATTTGAAAATGGTTATAAAGAATGCGAAAATGAAAGAGTTTTCAGGTATGTTTTTTCCAAACATAAAACAATATACATTCTACTTAAATGTGAAGCTATAGGTAATGTCCTTGAAATAAATATTCATTAATATGCTTCATGAAAACTTTAGAATGGAGGAAGGGTGGGAAAAGGCTTTATTTTGCCCCAATTCTAAGGAAAATTAAAAGTTAATAATTTTATTTAAAGTATTAAGATAATTGTGTAAGGACAGGAAACTATGATCACAAAAATTTCAGAGTTTTGTATCTTGTGCATGGAGAAGTTACATTTCAAGTGAAATTTAAAGTATAACTCATTCTGTGCATGACTGATGTAGAATGGTGATGAAAGTCATAAGAGTTCAGGAAAATGATGAACTAAGAGTCATGAGTTTATAGGTCAGGAGGTGAAGGAAAATAAAAACTCATTTAGTCTAAATCTGTTTTTTTTTTAACAGATGAGGCAACAGAAGATATAAAGAGGTTAAATAAGTTTCCCAGGGTCCCAGAAGTAGTACGAATTTACTGAAGACCTAGATATCATTGATAAACCTTATACCAGAAATAAAATTGTTTGAAGTCCTAAAAATAGTTGCCTAGGAAATGCCAATATATTCTATATCATGACCTTCATTGGTACCCTTGAAAAAATCAATTTGATAAATACTATCTTTTATTACTATGCATGAGACACTCTGCTGGCTACTGAGTGGATATAAAGAGTAACAGGACATGGTTCTCACACTTAAGGAGCTTATAATCTAGTAGGAAGAGAGATGAACCCAAATAAAAACACACAAAGTAGAGAGGAGAACTTAATGAGAAGTGCAAAATACAATCCGCAATAAATTATAAGAGGGAAGGATCACTTCTGACTGTAGTAATCCAAAAACACTATATGGAGGAGGCAGTATTTATGCTGGGCCCTTAAGATGGGTCCAATATATTCTGGTGGATACAGGGCTAAGGTAGGGCTTGGATTTCAGGTATCAGTAATGGCATGAAGAAAGTAGAGTGGTACCAAAACACAGTAAGTCCTTCGGAAATATTGAATAAATCCATTAGCCTGGTGCATAGCACTTAGGCAAAGGATCATATTTAAATATCATTTCTTTTAACACAGGTTGCAGAAAGTACTTGCATTCTTGCTACACTTTTCCCAGCTATTTTTCATCACCATCTGTGTAAATATCATCCATTCCCGAATTCCAGTTTATTTGTTGTTGGTATTGTTTTTAAATTTGTGAATGGATTTCATGTTCAACCATATTCTACTATTTTCTAGCATGCCTGCAGTGTCAGAGTATTTGTTACACACATGACATTCATCCAGTTAATGTCATTCATAGACATGATTGGTCGACTCCGGTCAAGTCCTATTTGTTTCACACATAATCTCCTTTACTAATTTGGCTCCTTTTTGTCCATTATCTTTAAAAAAATAATTTTCAGTTTTATCATTGAGTTTTAAATTTTCTCCCCCTCTTTTCCTCTTCCCTCCCCAAGACATCATGCATCTGATAAAGGCTCTACATATTAAAAATATTTTCGCATGTCATGTTGCAAAGAAGAATTAGAACCAATGGGATGAATCACAAGAAAGAAGATACAAAATAAAACAATAAAGAAAAAAAGAGAGAGATCAAATAATATACTTTGATCTGTTTTCAGGCAGCTTAGTTCTTTTTCTGGATGTAGATAGTATTTTCCATCATGAGTCTTTTGGAGTCATCTTAGAATCTCGTATTCCTGAGAAGAGTTAAGTCTAACAAAATTAGTCATTGCACAATGTGGCTGTAACTGTGTACAATGCTCTCCTGCTTCTTCTCACCTCAGCATCAGTTCATATAAATCTTTCCAGGTTTTTCTGAAGTCTGTCCTCTCATCATTTCTTAAAGCACAATAATATCCTATTACATTTATATGCCACAGCTTGTTCAGTCATTCCCCAATTGATGGGCATTGCCTCAATTTCCAATTCTTTGCCACCACACAAAGAACTGCTGTAAATATTTTTGTACATGTGGGTCCTTTTGAATTATCTTTTGAGGGTGGTAATAAACTGGGAGAATGCATTTTGGGAGTGATGTCACTTCATTGTTTAGAACATCACTATGTCATCTATAGCAGAATCCACTTTAGAAAAGAAAATTGTGGGTGCAAAATTGAAGTATTAGGGTATTAAGGTCTTGCCACACATACTGGGCTAATTTTTCCTGACACCATAACCTACATAGACTTCCACCATCCTTGAAACTTAAATAGTTCAAAAGAATAAACTCTGGTCCCTGAAAAATATTCCTGGTCCAGAAATAGATAGATAGATAGATAGATAGATAGATAGATAGATAGATAGATA
>NW_027185715.1:6951340-6963924 GCF_028583685.1 Petaurus breviceps papuanus | reverse complement strand
AGATAGATAGATAGATAGATAGATAGATAGATAGATAGATAGATAGACAGACAGACAGACAGGCAGACAGATGGAGATATATAGATATACATGACATAATACAAAGAGTTAACAGTCACTCCCTCAGGGATATGGCCAACAGCTCAGTATGACTGACAGAGCAAAAGAAACAACAGCTATTTAAATCAGTTTCGTATCCAGGATAAATGTTCATTTCCTTTTATGGCTAACGAAACCTATTGTTAAATAATTATAATAATGTCATGCAAGTATATGTGATTCAGGTAATACCCTAGCACCTTGCCATACTTCTTAGCAATTGCCACACCATAGCAACCATACTAAACTCTGGCCATCATTATCCTCCTCCTACTGCCTAAACTCTCTCTTTGGAGCTTTAGTCTCTCATAGACGAATCTTTGTATTATCTTGTCAGTAATCAGAGCTCATGTCATTTCCCTAATATTCCCAAATATACTACGACAAATGTGTTTCACTCCCTTTGTCTGTGGTCTTTCATCATTATAACATAAACTCCTTAAGGGAAGGGACTGTTTTACTTGCTTCTTCTGTTTGTGTCGCCAGAATTTATCGCAGTCCATGATATGTAGTAGGTGTTTTTTAAATTGTCATTCATTCATCTTTTATTCAGACATGACCAGGTTGTGATTTACCTTGGCAGAGGGAGTTACTACGGGAAGTTCCCCCATACTATTGCAGTGCTTCTCTTATTTTAGTAATTGATAAAATGAAGTAGAAATTAATTAATGAATCCAAATATTTGTGAATATATCATAGCAAATGAAATGGTGTCTTGTTAGTCACCAAATATGGAGTAACATTGGGGACTTTCATTTTAAATTACTTCTGAAAAGCATAAATTTTGACAGCTGACAAATATGGTAGTTGCTCTATTAGCAGAAAGACTTATTTAATCTTAAAGTATATACTTCCAGTAGTTGCTGTGAGGAACAGTTTGTTTAAAAAATCCATCAAAACAGCACTTGATATTACAACTGAAAGACAAAAGTCAGTTGTGTGTGCTAATTCTAGGGGAAAAATAGATATCTTCTGCAATTCAAATCCATACTAATATTGAATAATCAAATAAACTCTGGTCCTCAAGCAATGTTGAGCTCAAGAAGAAAAATGAATTTTCTATTTCCAAATTTTGCAAAAATGTGATGGATATAAGTCCTTATTTTATATCACTGTGTAATTAAAAAGATTTTAATACCTAAAGAAATTTAATTATTCCATCAATAGGCTCCATATAAGTCAAATTCCTATCTTGCTGGTTTATAGAAGCATCTCTTCCATGAAGCTATACCACTGTCAGAGAAATACTAAATGAATTTTCAGCTTTGGATAAATAATTGTGTCCTAGACATATTAATAAGTACAAATGACAGTTTTTTTTCAAAATAAATTTCTTAGCTTTATTTTTTAAAATTCCATTTTACTTTGGGTTATATGATACATTATTTTATATGACTCACAAACATTTTAACATATTCATGGATGATGAAAACCAAGGTCATTCTGTGAGTTTTCATACAATCAAGAATCAATCCCTTCTGAAAAAGAAATATAAGGTAAAGGAAAATCAGGCATTGGCAAATTAATTTATGCATTCCACATCATGGATTACACAGTCAACATATGTCTTGGATTTAAGCTGTTACCCAAATATTGTTAAAAAGTGGTATTTACTTTTCAGCTTTTTTTTCAAATGCTTTATTAATTTCTGATTTACATCATTCATTTCCGCCAGAATTTGAGTTACAAAATTTCACCACCTTTTTCCTCTACCTACTGCCCCAAAATAGCAGTCCCACAGAATATCCCTTCCTCCAGTCTGCTCTCTCCTATATTTTCTCCCATACCCCTTTCTACTTTTCCAGTAGGGCATGATGGATCTCTATGCCTGTATATCTTATTTCCCAATTACATGTAAAATAGTATTAATAGTATATATATATATATATATGTATATACATATACATATATATGTATATATATGTATATGTGTGTGTATATATATATATATATATATATTTAAATATTTGATTTCAAAACATTGAATTCCAGATTCATTCCCTTCCTCCCTTGCCACCCACCCTGACTGGGAAGATAAGCAGTTCAGTATAGATTGTAGAGGTGTGGCTAATGCAAAACAATAACATAGAAGATATATTGTGAAGATATATTTCCTTCCCTCCTATCCCACCTCCCATTTGTTCTGTTCTCTACTTTGATCCCATCCCTTTTGAAATGAGGGTGCTTCCAAATTTGCTACCCCCAGTTTTCCCTCCCTTCCATCATCCCCCCTCTTATCCACTTTCCCCCCTACTCTCCTGGAGGGTGATATCCTCTATTTAGTGTGTATTTCTTTCCCCCCTCAAGCCAAATTCAATGGGAATAAGGTTGACCCATTCCCTTTTGCCTTCCTATTCTTCCCCTCCATTGTAACCATTTCCCCTTGACTCTTCTGTATGAGATAGTTTACCCCATTTTATGTCTCCCCAACTCCTCTCATTATATTCCTCTCTCACCTCTTAATTTCACCTGTTAACTATCATCCCTTCCTGTTAAATTTGTCCTGTGCCCTCTATCTATGTATGTCTGTAAACATATAAACATACATTGACATATGTATTCATATGCCCATATTCCCATATATATGTCTATTCCCTTCTACTACTGAGAAAAGATTCATAAGTTACAACTATTGTTTTTCCATGTAGGAATGTTAATAGTTCAACTTTGATAAGTTCCTTATGATTTCTTTTCCCTCTTTACCTTCTCATGCTTCTCTTGCTTCTTGTATCCGAACGTTACATTTTCTATTCAACTATGGGTTTTTCAGCAAGAATGCTTGAACGTCCTCTATTCCACTGAATGACCATATTTTCCCCTGAAACATGATACTCAGTTTTGCTGGGTAGGTGACTCTTGGTTTTAATCCCAACTCCTTTGACCTCCAGAATATCATATTCCAAGCCCTTCAGTCCTTCAGTGTAGAAGCTGCCAGATCCTGGGTTATCATGATTGTGTTTCCACAATATTCAAATTGTTTCTTCCTGGCTGCTTGCAATATTCTCTCTTTAATCAGGGAATTCTGGAACCTGGCTATAATATTCCTAGGAGTTTTCTTTTGGGGATCTTTTTCAGGAGGTGATCGATGGATTCTTTCAACCGTCTCTTTTGCCCTCTGGTTCTAAAACATCAGAGCAGTTTTCTTTGAGAACTTCCTGGAGGATGATTTCTAGGTTCTTACTTTGATCATGGCTTTCAGGTAGTCCTTTAATTTTTAAATTATCTCTCCTGGATCTAATTTCCAGGTCAGTGGTTTTTCCCATGAGATATTTCATATTGCCTTCTATTCTTTCTTTGTTTTGATCTGTTTAACAGCATCTTGATTTCTCATAAATTCATTAGCTTCCATTTGCTCTAATCTAATTCTGAAGGAATGATTCTCCTCTGTGAGCTTTTGAGATTCTTTTACCATCTGACCAATTTGGTTTTTTAAGGCATTCTTCTCCTCATTGCCTTTTTGAGCCTCTTTTGCCATTTGAGTTAGTATATTTTTAAGGTATTATTTTCCTCAGTCAGGCTGTTGACTCTCATTTCCTAATTTTCTTGAATTGTTCTCATTTCTCTTGCCAATTTTTCCTTTACTTCTCTTATCTGCTTTTTAAGGTCCTCTATGTCCTATAACCACGTTATATTTTCCTTTGAAACTTTTGGTGCAGGAGTTCTGACTTCACTGTCTTCCTCCTGTTCCATGCTTTGCTCCTTTTTGTCACCAAAATAGGAGTCTAATGTTGGAATCTTCTGTCTGCTTTGTTTCCTTTGCCTGGTCATGTTGCCCCTCAGTCACTTGACCCCTGGGCTTTTTGCCACAGTAGGACTCTGCCACCAGACAGGGGAGCTTTCATCCCAAACACTGGGGTTTTTTCAGCTTCCGGAGGTATTAAATGGGCGCCCTCTCTGAGGTCTCCACATGCTCTGGCAAGCTGGATTCATACCCCAGGACCTTCACCGTAGACTGCAATCCAGATCCAAAAAGGTTAAAGCAAGAGCGATTACCCCTCAGATTGGCACTTGGTTCCCCTACACTCTGCAGGCCCGGAGCTGAAGCTTCCATGTGGCACTGGCTGGCTGTGCCAACATCACAGGGGCTTCTCACCCCAGGGGCAAAAGCCACATACTCCCACTTACTGGTTCCTAAAGTCCAGACTGCACTGACTTCTTACTTTGTCCTTCACATCTATGTATTGATAAATCTGGAAAAGTCCACAGCTCCTAATGATCTGGAGTCCCCCTGTCCAGTGGCTGGTCAGGCCCGAATCCTGCAGCCCTGCTGGGCTGTCCTCAGTGGGAGGTTAGCTTCTATGTGTCATTTTGTGGGTTCTGCAGCTCCAAATTTCTTTACAGTCCCCTTTTACATGGATTGGGGAAGGTGGAAGCTGGAGCACTGGGGAGGCCCTGCTTCTACTCCGCCATCTTGAATTTGTCCCCCAAATGACAGTTTTAAAAGTGCTACTTGATAGTTTGCCTAGAACTTTACATTTATTAAATAAAAAGGAAATGAAATGAATGAACAGTAAAAATCTCAATCTTTTAAAAAAATAATTTATTTATTTTAGTTTACAACATTCAGTTTCACAATTCCTTGAGTTTCTAATTTTCTCCCCTTTTCTCTCTTCTCCCCCTCCCCCTCCACCATCGCAGCATACAATCAAATATAGGATCTACAAGTACCTTCACATTAAACATTAGTCATCTTGTAAAGAAGAATTATAACCAATGGAATGAAAAATGTGAAAGAGGAAACACAACAAAACAACAAAAATAAAGAGAACAAGTAGGTTGCTTCAATTTGTATTCAGACTCTGAAGTTCTTTCTCTGAATTTGGATATCTCTTTCCATCATGAGTCCTTTGGAGTTATCTTATAACCTTACATTGCTGAGAGGAGCCTAGTCTATCAAAGTTAGTCATTACATTTATGTTGTGTCACTAATTGTGTACAAAGTTCTCCTGGTTCTGCTCTTATTACTCAACATCAATTTTTATAAGTCCCTCGAGGTTGTTGTGAAGTTTGTCTCCTCCTTATTTCTTATTGTATTCCATTGTATTCCATTATTCTAATTGTATTCCATTATATTCATATATCACCACTTGTTCAGCCATTACCCATTTGATGGGCATCCCCTTGATTTCCAATTCTTTGCCACCACAAAAAAAGATGCTATAAAAATTTTGTACATACAGGTCCACTTCCCACTTCTATAATCTCTTTGGGATACAACACTAGAAGTGGTATTGCTTGGTCAAAGTGTATGCACTTATTTATAGCCCTTCGGGCATAGTTCCAGATTGCTCTCCAGAATGATTGGATCTATAAATCTCAATCTAAATATCAGTGGGTTTGAGAACATAGATTTTCACTGGTTACAAATTTTTTTCAAGTGTATTACATTCAAAAACATATTAAAATCTCAGAAATTTAGCATCAATTTAATAGTGTTCCTCCATGCACCTCACTGTGTCCCTAGAATAAATGGTGGCCCTTTCATTTTGCATATATCTAAAACTTCTGGGCCTTTACTGGTACCAATTAAAACTATGGTGTGAAAAATTTGCCAGTCATATGTAAAAACAAACTGTTATTCCTGTATTGTTTCATATGAGCCTGGTTTGCATTATAAGTAGTGGCCTTTTGTTCTCATACCTATAAATGTAGTCAGTAGTCAAGTAAGCTATTACTGCTAAAATGATATTGGATTGGTTAGGAACACCTAGGGAAATTGAGGGGATTAAGACAGGAAGTAGTTAAATGGGAATTGAGTGAGTCACACTGACTCTGTCTTCTGACTCAATTCTAGAACCAGTTCAGTTCCCCTTCTATTTAATTATTGGTCTAGTCCAAATTCTGCCTTGTGAAAAAAAAATATTCAGTTGTGGGAATTGATAGAAAAGCTTATTATATTGTTTAAACCTAGTCCTTCATAGTTGAGAAGCTAGACTATCTCTACCTGCTGTCTAAAGACTCTTAACTAAGGACGTAGGTTATGCTGACTGGAAACTTAATTGTATCTAAAGATTGATGTAAGAAGTTTTTTCACAATTGTACATCTCAAACAACCCATGTGTCTTATCTGAAGACTGGGCCCAGAACAATCAGTTATTGTTCTATATGACTTTGATTGTTCACAGACATTTGGTGGGGAGTGGGATATTTCTTTTTCTGAATTCAGGGAATTGAGCTTCTTCACTCTCTCTTTCCCAACTTGGAAAGTCTCTATTTTTTCATCCAATTTGAAATTAGATCACCTAATGTATTGTTTCCTTTTAATTAATTGGTATTTGATCGACTTGTTTTAAATGTTTAAAAGTCTGTCTTCTCCATATTTAGGAATCAGTGCTAAGGCTGAGGGAGTCTTTTGTCCCCAATTTGTTGGACAATTCCTATGCACTACTTAATAAATCAATACGCTGAGAAGATCAAACGTTTTTTCCTCAGTAATTTCATCTTTTACACATCACTACTCTCCCCCACTAAAAGTATATTATCAGGGAATTTGGGGCCCATAACACAAGTGACTTCAATCAGCAAGCCAAGGTATTTCCATGCCTTGTGTCATGAAGATACAAAAAAAATCTTTTGAATCTATTTTTTTTTAAATCCAGCACTTCAAGGATTAATCACTTTGAAATGGTTACTAGGTCTGTCTACACAGAGTACAACCACTCCATTACTCAGTAGACTTATCTTCAGGAGTGCTTAAGAAATTTATCATTCTTTATCTAAATGTGATGAGTCTTTCTGAAATTGACTAGGTAGTCTTCAACAACAGGAATACAGTGTGATATAGGTTAATACTCAAAACTTTTCATCTTGTAAGCAACTGCTAGTTGGGGCTCTAATGATGTAACACCAATTTCAATTCTGGAAAAGTATTTTTGAAATTTGAAGAGTGACTTTGGAATCTTCAAGAGTGACAACTTAATTGCAATTGCTTGAAAAGCTAATAATAAAAGGCTGTGTGTGTGTGCACTGAGATCTATGAAAAGTCTGTGAAGAAACAAAATGTTAACTGACATCTACAAATATTTTAAGTTTTAACTGATATTTAAGAGAAGATATTAATTGCTATGACTTGAAAGAGAAAGTGTGTAAAGAAGGAAGAGGAAGAAAACTTGTTGCTGTGATTTTATTATTGGTTTGTTTAGTTTTACTTTGATTTTCTTTGATAGGGGGCAGCTCATTGGTACAGTGAATAGAGCAATGGCCTGGAGTCAGAAGTTCAAATCCAGCCTCAGACACTTGAAACTTACTGTCTGTGTGACCTTGGACAAGTAACTTAGCCTCAATTGTCTTGCCTTCTCCCCTCAAAAAAAAAGCTTTTCCCTGAGAGAACTTTTCATAACTTCTATCTAATAAAGAAACAGAATTCTTGAAAAGCTTTGGATGCAATACTTACAGATGAATAGTGAAACTGTCTTCCAGAAGTGAATAACTACAGTGATCTGAGGCAGCTCAGGCTGTGAACGTTTTTATAGCCAAGATAAGATAAAAACTTAGATATTTATTTGTCTCAATATTGGTTTATGTTCTAGGAAATTATATAGGCAGTAACTTAAAAAAACTTTTTTCAAATCTAGGGAAAAGATTTTAGGAGAGAGAGACAGGGAAAGACAGAGATAGAGATGGTATGTGTGTTTCATTTTGAAGAGGAATAATAACTGGATTGGATTTAAGTGAGACAGTTTCACAAAGTCATCATCCTCACTCTCTATTTCATTCATCAAATTCCAGTGGCGAGACTAAAGTCAGGATGACTAGCAATGGCCCCTGATACAGTGGAAGACTTTGGCATCTTTGATGTATGACCAAGCTCTGAGGACTTCGCAGCACCTGCTTCAGCAGCCTTTATGACCTCTGTAACAAATTGCTCTCATCCACCCATTCTTTTGGAGGAAATATTCACATGCTTGGAAACAGACATCTCCCAAACTCAGTGATGTGTTTGAGGTCTGTTATTTACCCTCAACACTATTTAGCTCATCAAATGAGATGGTATTATTGGAGATACTACAGCTTCTTGAATTCACAGGTGAGAGTTGAGTGAAAGTGGCCACCAAAGATGGATGGGAAGCTCTGAAAAGGGCTGGGTAAACCCTCATACCATCAGTACTGGTCATTCCTGAACATCCCATACACCCCAACAGAGAAAAGTGTTTATGGAATAAGATTTTTCCAACTTATTTAACAAACTACCTTTAATTGAAGGGTTGAAGGCTTAGCATTAAATGACTAAGAATAAGAGATATTTTGTAGCTTAATTGATAAATTACTAATAACATTTATTAATAAATTATACTTTATAAGATTTTGTAAAAATAAAATATGCAATTAATACTTACATATATAGATAAACCCTTGAGTTACCTTGGGATTCAAGATGAAGAGAATGACTATGATGATATGTCAAGCACAGCAGAAGAATAAGCTTCGACCACCTACTTAGGTCATGGGTGTAAGTGATCAAACCCCAAAACGAAAACTTTGCAGGTAGCAGTGGATAGATCTTCTGGGCAGGGAGTCAGGAAGACCTGCATTCACCACCCCTTTCAGACATGGCTGCTGTATTACTGTGACAAGTCACTTAGCCTCTCCAGTGTTATAGTGATCATTGAGCTTTTGGTTTCAAATAGTAGCACTGGCATTAAAAGTGTCTTAAACTTCTTTGAATTCCAAGTCTTTGAATCCCTCATCCTTTTGGACTTTTAAAAAAGTTCCAGTATTCTTCCTTTTCTTATCATCAGAGACCTAGCTAGGTTCTAGTTTAAGCTCTAAAGACTTCTAAGTTACCTTGGATAAGAAAGCCCACCATCTCATTGGCATTTTTATTTCCTCAATTCTGAAATGATAGTGATGAATTAGATAGCTAGCATCTTGTTCTAGACCTAATATAATACGATTCTGTGAAAGTATAGAGCTTTCACTTTTTTCAGGTACAAAAACTTTGATTAAGAATTTATTAAATCCAATTCATCAAACATTTTTAAGTGAGCATCCACTGTATGCTAGATACTGAGGATACAAAAGTATAGTGACACTCTGATTTACATACTATTTTAAAGTTTTCAAATCACATTTTATACTTTATATAATTTGATTTTCCTTGTCTCCAATGAACTTGCATCATACTTGGGAGTTAGAACTTTCGCACACATAGATAAATACAAAGCAATATAAAATAATGTTAAAAGGAAACAACATTAATGATTGAGGGGATCAATAAAGGATTTATGTAAGACATGACACTTAAGCTATGAATTGACAGAAAGTCTGTGATTCCAAGAGATGAAAATCAAGGAATATATTTTAGATATGAAGGACTATCTTGCAAAGTATAATGATTTAGAATAGGTTGCAGAAAAACGTAGGCTCCTAGCAATGCCCAGAAGGGTATGGTCTGTAACCTCTATCCAGAAACTGAATCACCATTTTTCCTATTCCTTGTAGGCCTCTTGGTGTCCTTATTCAGTTTAAGAAATTTGGTGTAGATAAGGGTAGGAGGCAATGGTGTATTCTTAAAAGAGGCAGACAGAGGAGGAGGAGAGAGAGAGAGAGACAGACAGCCAGACAGCCAGAGAGACAGAGAAAGACAGAGACAGAGAGAGAAGGAAGGAAGGAAGGAAGGAAGGAAGGAAGGAAGGAAGGAAGGAAGGAAGGAAGGAAGGAAGGAAGGAAGGAAGGAAGGAAGGAAGGAAGGAAGGAAGGAGGGAAGGAGGGAAGGAGGGAAGGAGGGAAGGAGGGAAAGAGGGAAGGAGGGAAGGAGGGAAGGAGTAAAGAAAGAAAGGAAAACCATTCCCTAAATATCTCAGTCAAAATCCTCTTCTGGTAGAAATATTAATTTTTTTGTTTAATAGTGTCTCAATAAGTATATTCATATCTCAATTTATTTTGTTATTATTGCTACATTAATTTGTTCTAAAGGAGTACTATACCATATACTACTCTGGGATTCCCCTGAATTCTTCCCAGGCAGGATCATTTGATCAGGGATCTTTTTAATGTATTCTACATTTCTCCATTCCTGTTTGATCTTCTCCCTTTCTTGTTCAATTAATAAAACATCTACCCCCCAACTTCACTTCAGAAGAAGCTATTTCAGTCTGGGTTCTCTTTATTATTTTGTAGGCAATGTTCCCACATAAGAATCATTTAAATATTTGGAGACAACAATCAGGCCCCTTTTAAAACTTCTCCTCTCTAAAATAAACAAGTTCAGTATTTTCAAATCATATGAAATTTTTTTCATGTGACATTGTCTTGAGCTTCCTCGTAATCGTGGTCCTCTTCCTTTGGACAGTCTAATATTTTTATTCTAATATAAATCAGCTAAGTGGATAAAGTCAGAAACCTGAAGTCAGGAAGATCTGAGCTCAAATCTGAACTTAGACACTCATGTGACCCTGGTGAAATCATTTAACCATGATCTGCCTTAGTTTCCTCATCTGTAAAATGTGGATGATAAAAGCACCTACTTTTCAGCATTGATCTGATGAAAAACAGATATTTATACTTTGCAAACTGTAAAGCACTATGATAATAATAATTATAATTATTATTATACACAGATATGATTTTGTCCAAAAAAAATGATTACATTGGGGCTACTCTCCTGCTATTTCTGAAACCTAAGATCAAATTAATGAGATAGGTATCAAGCAGAGGATACTGAGCCCAGAACAACATGAAAATAATTTGTATAGTTTTATATATATATATATATATATATATATACACACATATACATATACATACATACAAAATATGTATATATATATATATTAAAAATCAGGCCATAGATGCTACTCTCTCCTCCATCCTTCCCGCCTCCCCAATCAATATTTGACATTCCCATCAGCTATTAAGATGCCTCTTCAGCTTGCCCATACTATTTATTTTCTACTTATTTCATGGAAATAAAAAAAAAGTGTTTGTGTGTGTGTGTGTGTGTTCTGGGGGTGGGGAGGATTGGGGGAGATCACAAAGCATGCTTTCTTTTCTTTCTGTAAACCTCTACAGATGCTTCAGTTTTTCAGGCTTCAGAAGGAGAGTTTTAAAATAGGAAAGTCACCCCATCTCCTTTCCTCACTGCACTCATTTCCATCTCTATTGCAAATCTCTCATTCCAAATTCCAAGTGTGTGAAGGGACAAGAGGCAAACAATCTCCCTTCATTCATTGCCCATTTGTACTCTCACTAGCATCCCTGTTCATAAAGAAATAGTCCATCAATGAAGCAGGCTCCATTTCAGTGGGAAAATTGCACAGTTGATATTCAAGCTAAGTCTAAACTAATCCTTTGCTAAATGTATGACACTTTGGTGTCCTGTGTCAGACATTTTATTGAAATAGTTGTTAAATTTTTAAGCTTTGTCTTTTGAAGTCACTTTTGTTCATGATCATTTTGTTCATTCATTAAAGTGCAAACTCTCAAGCTTTATGCTATGGAAAAGAAAAGTTGTGTGCTATCACAGGCAAACTCTGATACTTGTCTCATTTCCCAACATAATAAATGCTTACTATACATTGGTGATGGTGCAGTTTTCTGGTGCTAGGAACCCCAAATACAAGGGTATGGGCCAGGTCTTCCTCAAGAGAATTTGGCCACTCAAACCTTCTTTCAGTCAGAGCAGTGAGGTTTTATTATGACACCAGTTGGGTGGGTGAGGTTCTATTTCAAAAAGGAAGAATGGAAACATAATTGCATACTCCTACAATTTCAGTGGGCTATTATTAGTGACTTTTTAACACTTGCCATTCTTCATTGCCTTATCTCTGTGTAACTGCATCTTGGGCTTTATGAGAGCCCTAAAAATATGAAAACCTACTGTGCGAGGCAGGGCAATGGGAATAATTGGAATTAAAAAAATATATTAAAAAGATTCTATGTGCATAAGGAGCCTAATTAGGTAAGAAAGAGTGCATAGAGTATCTCATTTCTTTTCGTGAATTCAGTTCAACTTAAAAATTTATCAAAAACTTAACGAAGTTCAAATTACTGTTCTTGGCAAGGAGGACACAAGGAGCTGCATTGTCCAACTGGACCTGACCAGTTTGTTCCCCAGGGGGGTAGCTCATGCTATTCATAGTTTGTTTGTCCTTCATTCTCAATGAGGACCATGACATCAGGAAGATGATACAGACGTAATTTGAGAGGTTCTGGAAACCCTCAAAGAACGGAGTATAGGAAAAGGTCATCTGGAATGAATTCATGGACTCAAGCAGTTGGCAAAGGTATTATGCAATGCTAATATGAGAGGCAAAGCTCCTTAAGGAACTTGCCACCTAAAAGGAGTGATACTAAAGCTTATATAAGAAAAGTAGTGTATTATGTGGCAAGTATGCAAGTTAGGTCATAACATACAACCTTGGTCATAGGCATCATTCACTGCTGGAAACCTGGGGGTGGGTGTTCCTAGTGTGTGTTTTTGGTCTGTTCCATTTGCAACAAGATAACTTTGGGAGTTGACTTCTATAGCTTGACCTCTGGATTTT
>NW_027185715.1:6949810-6951330 GCF_028583685.1 Petaurus breviceps papuanus | reverse complement strand
TAAATGAGGGAGGGCATTACAAAATCACCAACATCACTTTCTCCTTAGGAGCCTCCTTGGTTCAGTAGTAAGATATAGATCAGGACAACTTGAGATGGTCCTTGCTTTCAGCATTATCCAAGGTCTGAGAAAATTTCCTAGTAGAATTGGAGGAGGCTTAAATTATCAGACTGGAATACCTAAGGTCAATGACCTTTAAAAAAACTTTATCTCAATTATTTTTGGGATATAAGGATAGTAAAGATATGCCCATTGGTCTCTCCTTGCTGAATGGCATTAGGCAAATTACTCTCTACTTTCCCAGGAGTGGCTTCATAATAAACCATCACAGACCTCTAGAGGCATTACCAGAGCCATTATCAGAAGCTTTAGACCAATATAGGGTTACTTTTCTTTGCACTTCTCATTCTCTACTTCAAGGATTACAAGATAAACCTGTTCCAATTCTTTCAGATACAACTACTATTTCAATTGTTTTGGGATAAACCTGCCTTAGGGCAGTTCTTTTGTAGATCAGGTTTCCCTTGCAATAAAGAGAGACAATCATAAGTTGTTTAATAGCTACAAAAAGGAGATTGGGGCAGCTAAGTGGAATAGTGGATAGAGTGCTGGTCCTGGGGTTGAAAACATCTTCCTGTGTTCAAATCTGGCCTTAGACCCTTACTAGCTATGTTTCCCAGAGCAAATCCCTTAACTCTGTTTGTCTTAGTATCTTCATCTGAAAAATGATCTTGAGAAGGAAATTACATACCTTTCTTGTATCTTTGTTAATGAAAACCCCAAATGGGTTCATGGGCATGACTGAAATGACTGAACAACAAGTTATTGTTGTTATTGCAAGATAAGGCTATTCAAAAAACATTTATTGACTGAAATGCTTGAATTCCTACTAATTAGCACAGTGGAAATAGAGTTTCTTTGGCCATTGGACATTGGATTTCCTACCACTATTCAAATCTTTTCAATTCCACCATTATTTTTTAGCTGGTAAACTCCATGTTGCCACACCTAGACTCTCTCTCACACCTTAATTTTGTAACCTCTCCTTCTTTAAAGTTCTCATGATATACATTTATCATCTAAACCAGATCTTGATGCATCTTTTCATCAACCTCCAGATTATCCTCCTGACCCTTCCAACTTAAACTGCAGGCATTCCTTATGACCTTCAGAATCACATACTAAGTTTTAATTTAGAATTTAAAGTTTTTTTTTTAATCTAGTCCCTTTCTACCTTTCAAGTCTTCTAACACTTTACTTACTTTCATATATTCTATAATCCAATTACTTTGGTCTACTATCTGTTTCTTGGATTATCTTCTATCTTTGGCCTCCATATCTTTCCCAGGCTATCCTAAAGCCTGGTATTCTTTACTTTCTCCCTCTACATCATAGTTTCTTTTCTGAGCTTTCTGCAAGGCTCAGCTTAAAACCTATGCCTTCCCTTACAAAAGTTTCCTTTCATCTACTAAATATCTATCTATCTATCTATCTATCTATCTATCTATCTATCTATCTAT
>NW_027185715.1:6905654-6949800 GCF_028583685.1 Petaurus breviceps papuanus | reverse complement strand
TATCTATCTATCTATCTATCTATCTATCTATCTATCTATCTATCTATCTATATCTACACATACATACACACACACATATAGGCATGGAGTAACATGGTAATGTAGTAGATAAAAGTGATGAACCCAGAGTCAAGAAAACCCAAGTTTAAATATGGCCTTAGACACTAATTAACTCTATGACCCTGAGCAATTCGCTTAATCCTTTTTTGACTCAATTTACGAATCAGTAAAATCAGATAAAAATGGCATCTATCTCAGGATAGCTGTAAGGATAAAATGAAGTAATATTGTATTATACTTTACAAATATAAAGTGCCATAGAAATTTCTCTGATCATTACCTAATGTACCTATATCTCCTCTATTACAACCTAAGTTTTTTTCAGGGCAAAATTTTTCTTTTCTTTTCTTTCTTTCTTTTTAAATAACCAGAACAGTTTTGTCTACAGCAAACACTTACTAAGTTCTTATGGATTTATGAAGTAGTATACTTCTAAGAGTACAGGATTAGGTCAGAAGACCAGGCTTCATAGTTAATTTCTAAAATTCATTTCTCCTGTAACCTTGGACAAGCTAATTTAAAAAAAAGAAATCTCACTTTCCTTTTCTGTAAAATAAGAAATTTAGACCAAATTATATCTAAAATTTCTTCCTAATTTAACCTATTATCTCATGAACATCAACTTAGAACAACAAAACCAAAATAGCATGGCTTGAGAGACTGAGGTTTCATCCATTGAGCACCATTATGCTGAAACTAAAGTGTGAGGTATTCAGTAGACATCTGAACTTTTCCAGGATGAATTCATATAACTTTTATAGATTTTCTGTTCCTGGTGTGTAGATACATCTGAATAATTTCAATGTTTCTTGAAGCGATCATGGATTGTTATAGAGACCTATAGATTTCCAGACTAGCTGGTACAAATAATATAAACTGACTACTTACCATAAGTTAAATTGAATTACATTTTTATTGATACATAGAAATTGCAGGTTCCTCTTATTTCTCTTGCCTTTCAATAATATAAATTGAATTAAGTAATATTGACAAATACTCTGGGACTAGATAATTAAATTAAAAAACTTTCTTAATTTGTATTTTTTCATTTAGTAGAAGGAAAAGAAATCATAAGTAGGGTCACCTTTGCAAAATGAATTAGAAAAAAAAAAACTAACATAAGGATCTTTTTGAAATGTATTATTTTAAGTGTGCACAGTGGCTGATTATATTTGATGGTTTAGAGTAATATCATGTACTTTCTGCAAAGTTTCAATTCATTTCTGATAAAGTAGGTAATTTTAAATGTGTGCCTTCTTGTCAATATCAGCAAAAGAACATATAATCTGGTCTTCAATTCTGAGACCTTTAACTTACTTCTCAAAATAATCAATTCCTTTGAGATTTGTCAGAATAATCATTATGTTTTTATTGTTTTACCCCCTACCTGGATAGAAGGAGCCTCCATTACACACTGAGCCTATATCTTTGGGCAAAGACTCTTTCCAGCTAGTTTTTTTAAAGACAATGTTCATCACACAAATATATTAAAACTTTTTGCAATGAAATAATGCAATCTTTTTTCATATATTCAGTTAGTACTTAGTAAGTGCACTTTGGAAACAACAATTGAATAAAGCAATTGAAAAGCATTTCAAATTGGGGATAGAGAGAAAATAAGAAAACCACAGTGTTTTATGAACTATTCCAGTGTGTAGAAAAATTACTTTAACAACCAAGCTGAATGATGGAAGAATTTCCATGCATCTTTGTATAATTCTCATTCAGTAAGCATTTTTGGAGCCCTTACTATGTGCCTGTTAACATACTTAACTCTGAGGATACTGAAAGAGGAAAAAAAATAATGAAAAAAAAGCAAATCTCTGTCCTCAAAGAGCTCGTAGTCTAATGGTGGAGACAATAAGCAATCAAATATATATAAACAAGCTATAAAATGATACATAGGAAATAAATAATAAAGGAGAGGCATGAGAATTAGGAGGAGTTGGGAAAATTTTTTTTTCTATAGAAAATGGGATTAGAAAAGTCAAGGAAGCCATTGGGCAGAGATGAGGAGGGAGAACATTCCAGGAATGGTGGAAAGAGAGAGAAAATGCTTATAGCTGAGATGAATTATTATTATTATTATTATTAATTGTTGTTGTTAATGGAATAACAAGGAGGTTAGTTTTATTGTATGTATTTGTTTTTTATCTCCCCTACTAGACTGTGAGCTCCTTAAGGGCAGGGTTTGTCTTTTTGCCATTGTATCTCCAGCGTTTAGCACAATGCCTGGTATATAATAGATGCTTAATAAATCTGGATTGATTGGTTGACTGATTTGATCTATACCATTGAAAGGACTCACATTGATGAGATCTCATATCCACTGCATCATTGAAAAGTAACAAATGACAATGTTAAAATGAAAAATTTGCAAATTGCTTTAAATATATTATCTAATTTGATCCTGGCAACTGCTGGATGAGGTATGTATCAAAGATATTATTATCCCCATTTTTCATAGGAGGTAACTAAGCCTGAGAATCATTAAGTGATTTTTCTGTGGTCAAAGAATTAACAAGTATAGAAGCAAGATTGAGACCTAAATTTATCTGATTCCCTTTCCATTTCTTTACCAACTATACCGAGTTGCCTATTAAACAAGCTTCTAAAATACTTAGGAGCTGCTATATGTTTGCTGTAGAATTTAAGAAGCCTGAATGAAAATATATACATCTATCTGTGCTCATAATTCAGTATCTACTGAAGAATGGAGAGATTGTAGATAGTAAAATCAGTGTTTTAATGAGCCAGTTATTTTAATGGACAACTTGAAAAAGGAAAGTGTCTAAGAAGGCTCAGATTAAGAGGAGGAGAAAAGGTGTTTTATAGATGCGACCTGTGACCCAGGAGGCTTCCTGAGACAAGATGCTCCACTTCTGGTCTCAAATGGAGCTAATGTTCATTCTGGGGTTGGCATTATTGTAAGGAGGATTTCAGGTTTTTCTTACATTTATATTCTGTGGTCCCTTATGCCCATCATGCCACACACCTATTAAGTGTCAAAGGTTGGATTTGAAAGTTACTCTTCCTGACTCAAAGGTGAGTGATCTGCTCACTACAACAAGTAGCTGTTTCTAGCCTTGATGGTAACCTCAAGATATCACAAGGTCAGAAGTTGGAGAGGTTGTTCTTGTTTTCCTTGGGAAGGTGCTTCTTTTACTAATCACTAATCAGAAGAGAAGGTGATGGCCAATTAGAATGATACTGAACCTGGTTATACCTGAATATTTTTCTTGGAAGATTTGGACTTTGTCAGTTGCTTAGACAAATCTGTTCAGGGTGTTAAATGATAGAGAACTTGACTTGGAGTCAGAAAGACTTGAGTTCAGGTTTTGTCTCAGATACTTAAATAAATCACTAAACCTCAGTTTGTCTCAGTTTCTTTAACTATAAAATGGAGATAATATTCGTAATATTAGTTAGCAATATTAGTAGATAATATTAGTATTTATCCCCCAAGGTTGTTGTGGAGATGAAATGAGATATTTATGAATAACTTACTAAACCTTAAAAGCACTATATTACTACATAAATGTTTTTCTTTTTACTACTACTACTACCACCACTACTACTATTACTGTTACCACCACCACCACTAATAATAATAATAATCTAAGATGAATATGAAATACCTATTCAGCATTCCTATAAACCTGTCTCTACCTCCTGGGATACAATAATTCTTGTAACATAATAGTATAGAATAGTATCTTATAATGTAATAGTTTAATGATTCATATGAGTATTTATTTTATGTTTTAATTAGGTATCAAAGTGTGTTTATTACTCTTTTGGGGGGATTTTAAGCATTTCTTTTGTGGTAGAGGGAATAATTATCTGTTCTATACCTCATATGAAGGGAAACTATAAAATCCATTTGGAGATACTCTAAAAATAGACCATTTCTGGGGGCAGAGTCAAGATGGACCTCCCAGTGGCTCCAGCTTCCACCTTCCCCAGTCCATGTAAAAAGGGGACTCTAAACAAACTTTGGAGCTGCAGAACCCACAAAATGACACAGAGAAGCTAACCTCCTGCTGAGGACAGCCCAGCAGGCTGGCAGGAATCAGCCAGCACAGTGCTCTGGGAGGAGAGCCCAGCCCCACACCAAGGCTTTAGCCCCAGGGCGGGCCTGACCAGCCCCTGGCCAGAGAGACTCCAGATTAGCAGCAGCTGTGGCTGTTTCCAGATTTATCAACACAGAGATTCGAAGGAGAAAGTGAGAGCTCAGTGCAGTCTGGACTTTGGGACCCAGTAAGTGGGAGTGCTTCGGCCTTTGCCCCTGGGGGAGAAGCTCTCATGTGGAAGCTTCAGCTCCTGGCATTCAGAGAGTAGGGTGACCAAGCACCAGTCTGAGGGGTAATTGCTCTTGCTTTAATGTTCTTGGATCTGGATTGCAGTCAAGGGGGGAGGCCCTGGGGTGTGTGTCCAGTTTGCCAGAGCGTGTGGAGACCTCAGAGAGGGCACCCATATAATACTTCCTGCAGCTGAGAAAAACCCAGCATGTGGGATGAAAGCTCCACTGTCTGGTGGCACAGTCCTACTGTGGCAAAAAGCCCAGGGCTCAAGTCACTGAGGGGCAACATGACCAGGCAAAGGAAACAACACAGACAGAAGATTCCAACATTAGAGTCCTATTTGGGGGAAAAAAAGGAGCAAAGCCTGGAACAGGAGGAACACAGTGAAGTCAGAACTCTTGCACCAAAAGCTTCAAAGGAAAATACTAGCTGGTTACAGGCCATAGAGGACCTTAAGAAGCAGATAAGAGAAGTGGAGGAAAAATTGGGAAGAGAAATGAGAATGATGAAAGAAAATTATGAAATGAAAGTCAGCAGACTGACTTAGGAAAATGATACCTTATAAAACAGACTAACTCCAATGGCAAAAGAGGCTCAAAAAGGCAATGAAGAGAAGAATGCCTTAAAAGCCAAATTTGCCAGATGGAAAAAGAATCTCAAAAGCTCACAGAGGATAATCATTCCTTCAGAATTAGATTGGAGCAAATGGAAGCTAATGATTATGAGAAATCAAGATGCTGTTAAACAGATCCAAACAAATGAAAGAATAGAAGGCAATATGAAATATCTCATGGGAAAAACCATCCAGGAGAGATCATTTTAAAATTATTGGACTACCTGAAAGCAATTATCAAAGTAAGAACCTAGAAATCATCCTCCAGGAAGTTCTCAAAGAAAACTGCCCTGATATTTTAGAACAAGAGGGAAAAATAGAGGTTGAAAGAATCCGCTTATCACCTCCTGAAAAAGAAAACTCCAAAAATATTATAGCCAGGTTCCAGAATTGCCAGATGAAGGAGAGAACATTACAAGCAGCCAGGAACAAACAACTTGAATATTATGGAAACACAATCAGGATAACCCAGGATCTGGGAGCTTCTATACTGAGGGATAGAAGGGCTTGGAATATGATATTCTGGAGGTGAAAGGAGCTGGGATTAAAACCAAGAGTCACCTGCCCAGCCAAACTGAGTATCATGGTTCAGGGGAAAATGTGGTCATTCAGTGGAATAGAGGACTTTCAAGCATTATTGCCGAAAAAAACAGAGTTGAATAGAAAATTTGACATTCAGATATAAGAAGCAAGAGAAGCATGAGAAGGTAAACAGGGAAAAGAAATCATAAGGAACTTATCAAAGCTGAACTATTAACATTCTTACATGGAAAAACAATAATTGTAAGTTATGCAACTTTTCTCAGTAGTTGAGGAGAATAGAAATATATACATACATACATATATATGTGTATATATATATACATATATATGAGGGTATATGGGCATATGAATACATATGTGAACGTGTATATATATCTTTACAGATACACATAGATAGATGGCACAGGACCAATTTAACAGGAAGGATGATACTTACAAGGTGAAATTAAGAGGTGAGAGAGGAATATAAAGAGAGGAGATGGGGAGAGACAGAAAGGGGTAAACTATCTCATATAGAAGAGGCAATGGAAAATGGTTACAATGGAGGGGAAGAATAGGAAGGCAAAAGGGAATGGGTCAACCTTATTCCCATTGAATTTGGCTTGAGGAGGAAAAGAAATACACACTAAATAGAGGATCTCACCCTCCAGGAGAGTAGGGGGGAAGGGGATGAGAGGGGCAATGATGGAAGGGAGGGCAGGCTGGGGGGGAGGGAAGTTGAAAGCACCCACTTTTGAAAAGGGTCAAGATCAAAGCAGAGAATAGAACAAGTGGGAGGTGGGATAGGAGGGAGGGAAATATAATCAGTCTTTTACAATATATCTACTCTGTTATTATTTTGCATTAGGCACACATGTACAACCTATACTGAACTGTTTATCTTCTCACTCAGGGTGGGTGACAAGGGAGGAATGGAATCAATCTGGAATTCAAAGTTTTAAAATCAAATATTCAAATAAATGTATACACACACTATTATTAATACTATTTTATATGTAATTGGGAAATAAGATATACAGGCACTGGACATAGAGATCCACTGGAAAAGTCAAAAGCGGTATGGGAGAAAATATGGGAGAGAGCAGATTGGAGGAGTGGATATCCTGTGGGACTGCTATTTGGGGGCGGTGGGTAGGGGAAAAATGGGGATAACATTTGTAACTCAAAATCTGGCAGAAATGAATGATGTAAATCAGAAGTTAATAACGCATTTGAGAAAAAAAAAGTTAGACCATATCTAAACTTTTTTAAGAAAAGAGTTCTTAACATTTTTATGTGTCATTGACTCCTCAGAAAAAATACAATTTTAAATTAAGGAAATATGTAAGATATTAAAAAGGAAACCAATTACATTGAGATATACTTTTAATTAGTTTATAATTCATTGATCCATAGAATACCCCTTTTAAAGGTTTTCCAGAGAACACCTACTTCCCAGTGATGTGAGGATGAAATGAGGTAAAATTTGTAAAGAATTCTGCAAACTCTAAAACTCTATACAAATGTGACTATTGTTGCTGTTTCTCAAAATGGTTATTTAATGACCTGGCCTCATGGGGGGAAAAGTCAGGATAGATATGTACTTAAGTCCTCTTAAACACCCACACATATGCATACATATATATATGTATATATATATACATACATATACATAAATGCATATAATATGATAGTATATACTATAGTGTAACATAACATAATAAATATAACATAATATAGTAAATGTTATAAATATATGTCAATATGAGAGAGATAGGAAGAGAGAGAGAGAGAGAGAGAGAGAGAGAGAGAGAGAGAGGGAGGGAGGGAGGGAGGGAGGGAAGGAGTGCTATACTTTGTGCTTTTTTGATTAAGCATAGTGAAACAAAGGTCCCCAATCTTATCAGTATTGTTTGACCAGCTCAACACTTGTCATTGACATTGAGTAGGAAGACGAGGGGGATTATTAAAATATCCCTCCATTTAATTATTAAACTATCCCTTTATTTGTGAAAATTTAGTCATGAGGATATTTGTATAAACCAGGATGATGGTAAGAAATATGATATAAAATGAGTTCCTAATCATATTTCAAATGAACATTGAACTAATGGATTCAAAAGGAGATAATAAAGTAGCATAAAAAGAAAATTTATTTTAATAGTTAGAAGAAAAGATACTATCCTAGTGAGTATATGTTACCTTCTGTAAGCAATTAGGGTAAAGGAAAGAGGTGGTTTTTTTTTTTTTTGGCTAAGAAAACTAAGCAGAGTAGTAGTTATCCATTCAATGGGAAGGCTTACTAATCACTTCATCACTACTTAATGTTAGATAAGGTATCATGTGACCCTAAAGAAATTCTTCCTACTAGCTATGTGCACAGCTCAGAAAAGCAAATAATAGAAAAAAACAACATAATAATCCTTGAGGCCGTTGTCAAGTATTTTAAAGAAGGAAAAACATTCTACTAAGAAATCTTATAGTAAAAGGAATAGACTGGGAAATGGACCACTGAAAAGCTATTTCTTCTAAATTGTTTAAAGATGGAACAAATTGCGAGTCTACGAAAATCACCCTAGAAAATAGTCAGGGTATCACAAATCCAGGGAAACAAAACCATCCACTATTGTACACTAGGAAGTTTGTTGGATTCTGATAAATGCTATGAAAAAAGTAATGGGCAATTGACAAAGTGAACTCTGAAAAGGAAATCCCACTCCCAAGTTGCAGATGTGCTCTCTGAGCTACATGATGAAGTACCTGAGTTTTGCTGCCTATGATAGTGTAAGAAAATTCAGCTTCAGGTACTCTCTTCAGGCACTGGTCAGGGAGTGTGGAATAATACACAGGGTGACTCTTTACTGCTCGATCCTCTAGGTAGACAGATTCCTAAGGAACAAATGGCACTGATAGATCAGTTTTCTACAAGTTTGGGATTTGCATTATAGAACAAATTGCCTGTGAATAATGATGGTCTGGGTCAGGGGTGTGAAACCTTCAGCCTTGAGGCCACATGTGGCCCTCTAGGTCCTCAAGTGTGACCTTTTGATTGAATCCCAACTTCACAGAACAAATTCCCCTTTAATAAAAGGATTTTTTTTTGTATAGTTTGGATTTAGTCAAAGGGCTGCACTTGTGGACCTAGAGGGTCATGTGTGCCCTCAAGGTCATAGGTTCCCCACCTCTGGATTCTTGTACATAAAAAAAATAGGGCTTTAGTATATAAGTGCTTACCCTGAGTAACCAATGGTTAGGTTAATGAGTAACTTCCAATATAAACAAATAATACCATTGCTAGAGAGTAGGTAATACATCCTTTATATATTAGTGCTATAAATGTTATTATGAATTCTTTCAGTGTGACCTAATCAAGAAAGGACTGACTTTGGCTTACAAACAGACAAACAAATGAAGAAATTAATCTGGGTTTAAAGACCTGATATATAACAGTTGTATCACCCTGGATAAGTCATTTAACTTTTCAATGAGTGCTCTACACATCTGTCTAAGACTGTATGTTTCCAGACACCAGTCCACATTTGTAAAAGGAGTTCCTACACCAAGAATTTTTTTCAACAAATGAAATCATATATCCATACTAAAAAGAGTAAAGGAAGGTAACACATACAAGAGTCAAAAAAGATGCAATCTTAGCCTGAAAATTTATCATTTAATTTTAACTTCCTAACTAAAGGGAATATCTTTTTCCCCATTAACTAAGAGAACTGACTGAGGGGAGCTATGGCCCTCTCTGTGGGGAGAGGATATTTAAAGACAGATGCCTTAGTAATTTTGGGCAGAATATCAAGCCACCCTAAAAATATCTGGAGAGCTGAAAATCAGATAGAGCTGAGAGGTGATGCCCATTGAGGAACAGCTGAAATTAAAGTCCAAAAAGTAGCATTAGACTAAAACACCCTTAGGAAGGGGTATGGTAGGCCCAATAGAAGCTATGATGACCTCATCAAAAGACATTGCCAGTATTGCAGTCTCAGGGCCATTTGTTTCTTTTTCACATATATGTTAAAGAGAGACATATTTCTCCACATATATTTACTGGTCATACATGTTGCCTATGTGTGTATTTGATACATGTGGTTTTTATTCAGTCATTCCTGATAAAAGTTAATGACCATCTGTGTAAATGTGAGTTTGACCTTGATGGGGTTTGAAAATGTTCTGTTGGGGCAGCTAGGTGGCACAGTGAATAGAGCACCAGCCCTGGAGTCAGGAAGACCTGGTTTCAGATCCGGCCTCAGACACAGAACACAAAAAATAGCTGTGTCCTTGGGCAAGTCTCAAACCCAATTGCCCTCCAAAAAGGAAAAAATAAAGTTCTGTTGCTATTTTTATTATCGTTCTATTTAATTAATTCATTTTGTTTTGAACTGTTTGCCCTCTGTAATGTAGCAGATGACAAGTTTGCTACTTACCTCACTCTTTGTTCCATAGCCAGGATCCTCAGGGCCTTAGGGAATCTGAGGAATCAGTCTTTCTTTTCTCTGCCATTGACTTTTTCCCTTTATTTGTTAGGGGGGCAATGACTAATACCTCAGTTTTATGTAATTTGTTTTGTCATTTAGTCATATATTCGACTCTTCCTTAACCTGAGGACCATATGATCCATGGAGTTTTCTTGGCAGAGATACTGGAATAGTTTGCCCTTTCCTTCTCTAGTGGATTAAGGTAAACAGAGGTTACATGACTTGTAAATTAAGTCACAAGTCTTACACTTAAGACGTAAGATTTAAGTCACATGGATAAAAAAATGTCTGCAGCTGGATTTGAACTCAGGTTTTCCTGAATTTAGGCATAGTGTTCTATCCACCACTTACACCACGTATACTACTTGGCTTCTTCTATATAACTACTTAAAATCAGTTGGCCTTTGTGAAAGGATATTTGCTTCAAGACATACTCACAACAAATATGGAAGCATTTCCACCAATATTTCCAGGACATACTCTCTTTTACATCATCTTGGTCTCTGGTCTCTACATTATCTCAAAATTTAGCTCAGTTCTTTGATAGCATCATTTTTACCAACTTTGTGTCCAGATGTGACAAATCTACTGGATCAAAATTTCTGCTGAACTGAGGTCCTAAAGGTCTTTCCTAGGAATTCTACTTACTATTACTACTAACATAATTACTATCACCAAGGGAATGGTTGTTACACTGGTTGAGAAATTAGGTCTGTACTCTGTTGGAGATTACACAGTCCCTTTATAGGATATAATGAGTAATATCTTGATTTCTTATAAAGTCATTAGCTTCCATTTGCTCCAAGCTAATTTTGAAGGAATTATTCTCATCAGAGAATTTTTGAGATTCCTTTACCATCTGGGTAATTTGGCTTTCTAAGGCATTCTTCAACTCATTGGCTTTTTGGACCTCTTTTGCCATTTGCGTTAGTCTATTTTTTAAGGTCTTATTTTCTTCAGTGTATTTTTGGGTCTCCTTGAGCAGGCTGTTTACTCAGTGTTCATGATTTTCTTGCATCATTTTAATTTCTCTTCCCAATTTTCCTTCACTTTTTTTGATTTTCAAAATCCTTCTTGAGCTCTTCCATGGCCTGTAACCCATTCATATTTTTCTTGGTAGCTGTTGATGCAGGAGTTTTGCCTTTGTTGACTTTCTTCTGGTTCTGTGTTTTGATTCTTTTTGTCCCCCCAAAAAGATTCTATGGTCTGATTGTGCTTCCTCTGCTTGCTCATCTTCATCTTGCCACCCAATTACTCTTCTTTGGAGCCCTTTGCCATGATAGAATTCTGCTTCCAAGGTGGACAGAGCTGTGTCCCAAATCACTGGGGTTTTTGCAAATGTTGTCAGAGGTCTGAGGAGGTTACCCTCTCTACAGACACACCAAATTCCGGCATACTAGTGTTTCTCACTCCGGGACCACCACCCAAGATCATGAGCCAAATCCAAGCAGGTTAAAGCAAGAGCGATTACCCTCTGAATGATCATTTAGTCCCCCTGTGGTCTGCAGGCTAGGAGTTCTGGAGGTAGCTATGTGGCAGCAGCTGCAGGCATGCCTCTGCCACCTCTCACCCTCAGGGCAGGAGCCAGACAGCACTCTTCAGTCACCCAGTTCCATACTGACCTTTTACTTTCTCTTTGATGTTTATGGGTTGAGAAGTCTGAAAACTGCAACAGATGCCAGTGATTCACTCTTCTGAAGTCTGCTCTGGCTGGTCTGGGCAGCTGATCAGGGCTACCGTTGGCTTGGCATGGCTCACAGTGAACTTCTCTCAGCTCCCAGCGTGGTGTGATATACCCTTCCTATAGGGTTGCCAGACTGGCTTCAAAGGGAGATTTGGTTCTCTAGCTCTAAAATTTGTTTAGAATTGTATTTTACAGGTATTGGAGGTGGTTGTGGCAGGAGCTCATGGAATTTCTGCTTCTACTCTACCATCTTGGCTCCACATCAATCTATCAGATATAATGAATGACTGAGTCACCACATTCTTCACATAGAACGAGGTTATACCAGATTTTCTGCACATTCATTAGACACCCATTACACTAACAAAAAATAAACACACCTGTGGGAGCATGTAACCTATTCTTTGAAGAAGATCATGACCCATGAAATACCTAGAACCTGAATTACTTTGGGTAGGGTGGTTGTGGTAACAAAAGATGTCTAGTGTCATGTAGATAAAGATATGTATTATATATGCATATAAAGTATATATTCTAAATTATATACATATGTCTATTTGTGTATGTGTCACACACATTCCAATACCATATTCAGAGATAAATATAAATGAATCTCAAGAGGTAAAGAGAAAGGAATCTTAACCTGTGTCCAGAGATTTGGTAAAAGAGTAATGTTCCATAAAGAAGGAAATAACACTACAATATAATATAATTAAAATAATATAATTAATATAATATAAATTTGCATGGATATGTCTAATGTAGACATGTGTATAGAATTATATATATATGTATATTTAAGTATGTATATATGTAGCTACATACATACATATACATATTTACATCCATCCTTTCACACTCATACACACATATACACATATAATTATGCACACACACACATATGGCAGCTAGCTGACACAGTGGATAAAATTCCAGGTTGAGAGTCAAGAAAACTTGAGTTCAAATACAGCCTTAGACACTTACTATCCATGTTGATCTGGAGATGTCAATTAACACTCTCTGCCTTCGTTTATTTATCTTTAAAATGAGCCGGAGAAGAAAATGTCAAACTACTTCAGTATCTTTGACAAGAAAATCACAAATGGGATCCCAAAGATTTGGTCATGATTAAAACAACTGATTAACAACAGCACACACATATACACATTATATATACACACATACATATGCACATATATACACATACACACATCTGTATATTTGCATATATTATTGATTCATGAGGGTGCAGGTATATAAGTCAATGAGGAGGGCACTAGAGCCTGACTCTTTTTATGGGGAAGTCTATTGTAAGTAGATTGAATTGGGAGAGGTACTATTGAAGATACTGTAACTATCTTATTGGTGGAAAGCAAGTTATAATAGGATGAGGCATAGAAGGGAATTCAGAGTAGAACAAAATAGATCACAGCTAAGGTCAATTTAATTATTACAGTGACAGTACACACAGGCAAGCCTTAATTTCTCTGAAAGGAGGAGGGCATGAAGTCAAAAGAAGCAGTGGAAAGGTTAGAGTTCAAGGACACCCAAGTTCACTCCCAGAACTTCAGAGCTAATTAAATCTACTTCATAGTCAAGACTTACTGTCTAGTGTAAAGTAGTATGTTGCTATGACAACATTCATAGATGCATTTTTGGCAAATACCTCTTTGATCTACCTGAAGTACAAATGTGAATTCATGATATCTTCAAGGCTGCATAAGGGGAAAGTCTAGAGAGTATAAAAACAGGGAATCATGTTCACTGAACACACAAAACAATAGATGTGCTTATAAGCTATTACTTTGAACTCCACTGAATCATCAGCAGTCATATGAGCTTCAAGTCATCAGCCAACCATTCCTACCTTCAGACAAGTGGGACCCTTGGAAGAAACAATTCTATTTACTTGGATGAAAGAATCATGGAATTAGACTAGAAGAGATTTGAGAAGATATCTAACCAATGCTTTCATTTTATAAATGAGGAAACTGAGGCTCAGTGAGGTCAAGGGAATTGTCCAAGGCCACACAAGTACTGAGTATTATAGGCAGCATTTAAATTGATGTCCTTTCATTCCAAGAGGCAGTTAATTTTTTCTACTATACCACTTCTTTCTTTAAAGCTTAGCTTCCCAGAGGTTTGAACTAGAAGACACAAAATCCCTTTTCCATCTACAGATGAAGAATGAGGCCTAGAAAAAAAATGACTTCATTAACATCTTGTAAGTAAGGAAGATTTTCTTGTCCCTTTTAGATTTTAGTTTCTGAGCATCCATGGCCATGGCAATGCCTAGTTGCAAGATGTTAGGTAATAAATCCCAGAATAGTCCCAAGGATACTAGACAGTAATTCCTAGAATTATAGTGATTGACAATTCTATTGAAAATGTGCCATGAGATATGGGGTGACATAACTGACATTTACTACACTTGCACAGAATTATAATTTTGGTAAAGTTAACCTGTGAGCTTAATATGGGCAGCATGTCTTCTTTGTGTCCCTATAAAGGAAGTGGGCACTAGTCAGTGAGTGGGGAATTAGGGATTTAGGGGAGTGTACAAGATGTGCCTGTCTCAACTGACCGCATTTGAGACATAGGGGTAGTTGCCTCCCCCCACCCCGCTTCTACCAGGACCTTTGAGAAGGGTGATTAGGGAATGCTGTAGGAGTTGGTGCTCCCATTATCACCAACCCTTTGAGAAGAATAGACTAGAATAAAGTAAGATTATTAACCCCTCCAAATCTGTCTTCCTGTCTGACCAGATAAAGAGTGAACCTGTTAGAGGCTGAAGTCTGAAAACTCCACTGCCTCCTGTGTGTTATCTGTGAAATGCATCTTTAAAGACATGCTTTCATTTGATAAGGTCCATAATACACAGATAATTTATACAATATTGATTGTTTTGATATTATTTTTATATACAAGTATGGTACATGGGGCAAACATAAAAGCAAAATCATTAGGAGCAAAAATAAAACAACAGCCCTTGTATTTACTTGTGTTAACCCTTTTATGCAAACTTTACAAGACCAATCTTCAATTCATCTGCTTTCAATCATCTTAGCAATGTCTTAGGGATATCCTAGTTCTTATGGGTCTTCACCAGATATTCTGCTTTTTATATTCAGAGTATCAGAAATATCAGTTTAAATATTTATTGTGTTTCTCTGTCTATGGTTTATACAGGTTAGATAAGAGTTCTTAAGAAGGATAGATATTGATTTAGGTTGTATAGCTCAAATAAAAGTAGTCAATGATATAATTCTATCCCTCCCTCTCCACAGGGACTCTTCTAAACATTTTTATATCTCCTCAAACCTCCTGTGAGTCCCCCTCTAACCTACCTTCTCAGCTTACCTGATTTAGAGGGGTAAAGTTCCAATATGACAAGAACTGATAGGGTATTTTAGGAATATAAGCATTTCCTGAATTTCCATGAATTTCAGAAAGAATGAGCAAAGGCCAGTTGATTTCAAGACCTGTTTGACAAAATTTGGTATGCACAGTAGATGAAAGGGAGTAATATGAGATTATTTGGCGGGGGGGGGGGGAGTAATGAGTCATTAATAGTATTTTTGACTAATGTATACTAGTTTTCTTTCTTTGTTTTTCTTTCTTTTTTCTTCCTTCCTTCCATCTTTCATTCCTTTTTTCCTCTATCTTTCTTCCTTTTCTTCTTTTTTGTCTTGAAAGTGGTATGAAATATGCATTGGAGGGAGAAGACACAGAGGTAGAGATATTTAAAACAAAGCTTTTGCTTTAGTGATAATAATTAGAAACTGTCCTAGGGTAGTACAAGTAGAAAGAGAAGGAAAGGATCATATGAAAGACTTGGTGTAGAGATGAGTTAGAATTTGGTAACTGATTAGTTATAAGATACTAAGGTGAAGGAAATAAAATACTATATAATTTGAAGAATGGGAACTTGGGTGAATGGTTTTGTTAGAGACAAAAATATAAAGTTGTAATGAAAGGCAGGTTTAAAAGGGAAAAAAATGAAATCTAAGCTTGCAATATGATGAGTTTGAGGTGTCAGTGGTACATCTGGGTAAAGCAGTCCATCAGGTAGTTGAAAAATCCAATCTAGAATGTAGAAGATAAATAATTTCTGGAGATAAGATTATGTAAGTCATCAACACAGGTAATAGTTGAAGCTGTGGGAATCAAAGAGATTGCCAAGGGAGAAAGTATAAAGAATGATTTAAAGGCACCTTTATTTTCTTCTTTTACTATTTAAAATAGACACTTTTATACAGATTGATAACAATTGCTCTGCCCTTTTTCTTAGGTTTTAGCAAAGTGTAAGGTCAATTAGAAGAGAGAGATAGTGACTTAGAATTTAGATTTTATTTGAAAGGCACAGAAGACTAAATACTAGTAAAATCAGCAGAGGAGTCACACCAAGTAAGAAATGACTAAGTAAGTAACTAAATATATAAATAAATTAGTATGGAAGTGTTCATGCATGCATATGGATAAACTTACGTATATCTAGGTGGATGTATACACACATGTGTATGTCTAGATACACATTGTGTATCTATATGTGTATATGCACATTAATGATCTCCATAGTCAAGACAGTCAATTACTGAAGTAATCAAGTCAAAACAGAAGGGATATTTGGAAAGATAAATACAGAAATAGACAAAAGGGAATGCACCGAAAAATAAACCTCTTTACTAAGGCTGAAGAATTCAAATCAAGATTATCAGAATGGGAATTTCAGAAATGATATTAAATTTGGAATTAACCAAGAAAAAGAGAAAATAAAAGCTTTCCAACATGAACTATTCAAAAGGGATATGAACTCTTGAATGATCTGAAATAAAGTAGTATGGAATCTCACTATAAATATCATAATCAGAGAGAAAAATAGATGAATCTCAAGAGGTAAAGAGAAAGGAATCTTAACCTGTGTTAAGAGATTTGGTAAAAGAGTAGTGATCTGTAGAGGTGTAGAGAAAGAAGGCAAACCACAGAATCTTTGAAATTATGTAATACCAGTAAAAAAAAAAATCTTTCAATGTCTCCTAGTTTTTTCTCAGGAATAGTTCTTCTGCCAATCTCTCAACTTTATCCATTTCTATACTAAGATATTATGCAAAAATTCTTTACTTAGAGTGTCCAAGCCTCTAAGATGTGATCCTATTTAAAATACTGTAATTAAAATCCAATCATTCTTATCTAAGATGAGCTATATTACTGAAATGTCTACACATTTATTCTTTGTGTAATATCTAGGGAAGTTTATCCTTTTTGATGAGTTCTAGATATTAAATTAAATGTGATATATATATATATATATATATATACATACACACACCTCTATATGTATATGTGTTTGTATGCATTTCCCCTGAATTTTGTCTTGCTTTTTTAAACATTATTTGTTTGCTTACAATAACAATCACCACATCTATTAGGATTTTGGAAAATAATACAACTTTAAAAATTAGGTAAAAGTTCAAAAAATTTGTCTGAAAGTTAAATTTTTCTTTGCACCAATGTGAATGGTAGAGAGTGAACTAAAACACATGGGAAGATGATAAAATAAAATTGAAACTATTGTTTTCATAGCAGAAATAAGTAAATATAATACATTTTGTTTAATAATGTTCAGCCCAAAATGTGATGAATCCTTTCAAATTTATTTATTTATTTATTTGTTGCCTTTTTTTGGAGGGCTGTTGGGGTTAAGTGACTTACCCAAGGTCACATGGCTACTTTTTGTGTTAAATGTCTGAGGCTGCATTTGAACACAGGTCTTCCTGACTCCAGGGCCAGTGCTCTATTCACTGCGCCACCCAGCCGCCCTCATATTTATTATATTTTTTATTACATGTTTTAATAATGCCAAGCATTCTCTATTTAGCCAAAAATGTGGTGAATCCTTTCAAATTTATTTTATATATATATATATATATATATACTTTTTTTTTCTGTTACATGTTTTAATAATGCCGAGCGTCCTCTATTCTGAATTTAGTAACTGGGTTCAGAAAAAAAAAAGAAAGAAAGAAAGAACAGGTATAGGAAACATAGCCAGTGCTGAAGGCTCATATTTCTTAGTCTGACTGCAAGGTTATCTACCTTGTTTCCTCATGGCAGCGACTCAGTTTGAAGCCCCATCCCCTCATCTTGCAAGAGGTCATTGACACTAATTCTAACAATCCACAGGAAACAAACAAACAAGAATAAGTAGTTCTGCAGGACAAAGATAGGAAGGGCAGATAAGAGGACAGATAAAAATCTCATTGCAAATTAGAAGGGAAATAACTTTTTTTAGTTGAAAGCAAAAGACAATGAAAACTATGAAGAGGTCAATACTTTCACTTTCAACCAAGTCCTGACACATCTACCCTAATTTAAAAGACTTTCCTCTGAAGGATAGAGTCTGTAGATGGTACAGTGTGTAGACTTCCAGAACTGGCTTCAAGAAGACCTGAAGTCAAAGCCACCCTCAAACACTAACTAGTTGTGTGCCACTGGGCAAGTCATTTATTTTTTGCCTCAGTTTCCTTATCTATAAAATAGCGATAATAATAGCACCTACCTGTCATGGTTGTTGTGAAGATCATATGAGATGATCATTGTAAAGTGCTTAGCATAGTGCCTGGCATATAGTAAGAGATGTAGACTTGTTAACTATTATTATTATTACCAAACAATATGATAATCTAGGATATCTATGCAGCAGTGAAAGGGGGAATGACTAAAGAGACAAAAAGGAGAAAGATATAAAGTACCAGTAATGCTAGACAAATACTGAATGCTCAAAAGTTCAAGCAGGGAAAGTAAGATATAAACCAATTTCTTTCACAAAGAAACAAAGAGACTTAAAAAGGCAGAAAGAAAAATGAGTAAAATATCAGATAAGTAAGTCAATGATAAAATATTGTACTATGAAAGAAAAGGAACTAAACATAATTGACTTAAAAAAATAGTTTCTCACCTAGTCCCCAGAGATTTGAGGAAAAAAAAGCAAGACAATGAAATCTTTGTTTGGTGACAAAGAATAACAGAACATACAACCAGAAGAAGACAACAAAGTCAAAACTCCTCCATCAAAAGCCTGCTACAAAAATGTGAATTGTTTGCAGGTCATGGAGGATCTCAGAAAGGATTTTGAAAATCAAGTAAAAAAAGTAGAGGAAAAAGTGAGAAGAAAAATGAGAGTGATACAAGAAAATTATGAAAAAAATGAGTCAAACGTTTGCTAAAGGAGATCCCAAAAAATTCTGAAGAAAATAACATCTTTAAAAATAGACTAACTCAAATGTCAAAAGAGGTCCAAAAAGCCAAAGAGGAGAATGCCTTAAAAAGCAGAATTAGCCAAATGGAAAAGTAAGCTCAAAATCTCACTGAAGAAAATAATTCCTTCAAAATTAGAAGAGCAAATGGAAGCTAACAACTTCATGAGAAACCAAGATATTATAAAACAGATACAAAAAATGAAAAAAAGAAGACAATGTGAAATACTTCATTGGAAAAACCACTGACCTGGAAATAAGTTCCAGGAGAAATAAATATAAAATGGGAAAACCAAAGCCATGATAAAAAAAAGAGCCTAGATGTCATCTTTCCAGAAATTATGAAGGAATATTGCCCTGATATTCTAGAACCAGAGGCTAAAATAGAAATTGAAAGAATACACTGATCAATTTTTGAGAAAGATACCAAAAAGAAAACTAGGAACATTGTATCCAAATTATAGAGTGCCCAGATCAAGGAAAAAATGTTACAAGCAGTCAGAAAAAAATAATTTGAGTATTATGGAAACACAATCAGGATAACAAGAAATCTGGCAGCTTCTACAGTAAGGGATCAAAGGGCTTTGAATATGATATTCTGAAGGTCAAAGGAGTTAGGATTAAAACCAAGAATCACCTACCCAGCAAAACTGAGTATAGTACTTCAGGGCAAAATATGGATATTCAATGAAATAGAGAACTTTCAAGTATTCTTGATGGAAAGATCAAAGCTGAACAGAAAATTTGACTTTCAAGTGCAATACTCAAGAGAAGGATGAAAAGTTAAATAAGAAAGACAAATCATGTGGTACTTATTAAAGTTGAACTATTAGTATTCCTACATGGAAAGATTATATTTGTAACTCATGAGACAATTCTCAGTATTAGAATAGGTAAAGGGAATATATATGTATGTGTATGCATATATGTATATGGATGCATATATGTATTAATGTATGTATACATGTCTATATGTGTGTATAGACAGAGGGCACAGGGCATATTGAATATGAAAGGGTGATATCTAAAAAAATAAAATTAAATGGTGAGAGAGGAATATATTGGGAGAAAGAGAATGGAAGAGACAGAATAGTGTAAATTATATAACATAAAAGAGGCAAGAGAAAGCAGTTACAATGGAGAAGAGCAGTGAGGTAAAAAGGATTGAGTCAAACTTATTTTCAATGGATTTGGTTAAGGAGGAAAAAACATGCACATTAAATTGGGTATCTTACCCTACAGGAAAGTAGAGAGGAAAGGGATAAGAGGGGCAGATGATAGAAGGGACAGCAGATTGGGGGAGGGGATAGTCAGAAGAATACACTTTCAAAGAGTGAAAGGTTCAAAAAAGAAATAGAATAAATGGGGTTTGGGATAAGATGTAGAGAAATATAATTAGTGTTTTACAACATGACTAATACAGAAATGTTTTACATAACTACACATGTATAACCTATATTAAATTGTTTGTATTCTTAATGAGGATGGGTGAGAAGAGAAGAAGGTAGAGAATCTGGAACTCAAAGTTTTTTTGTTTTTGTTTTTGCCTTTTGGAGGGCAATATGAGTTAAGTAACTTGCCCAAGGTTCCATGGCTAGTTTTTTTTGTGTGGGTGTTAAGTGTTTGAGGCCGGAACCGAACTTGGCTCCTCCTGACTCCAGGGCCAGTGATTTACTCACTGCCCCACCTAGCTGCCCCATGGAACTCAAAGTTTTAAAAACAAATGTTAAAAAGTGTTTTTACATACAACTGGGAAATAAGCTATATAGGCAATATGGTATATAAATCCATCTTGCCTTACAAGAAAGTAAGTGGGAAAGTGGTATGATGGGGAAATGAGAGGGGGAATAGAAGGAGGGGTAGACTGGGGGAAGGGATAATCTGTATGCATTCCATCTTGGGGTGGGGGTGTAGGGGAAAGGGTAGAATATTTGGAATTGAAAATCTTGTGGAAATGAATGCTGAAAACTAAAACTAAATAAATTCTTGAAAAAATAAAGTTTGAAGGGATATATTAGGGAAAATAAATTGGAAATCAAAAGTTTCACAACAGAATTTAAAATAAAAACAAAAAGAATAAACTATTCAAAAGCACAAATCACAGTTTATCAAAAGAAGTAGAAGAGGGGCGGCCAGGTGGTTCAGCGAGTAAGAGCACCAGCTCCAGTGTCAGGATGACCTGGGAATCAAATCTGGGCTCAGATACTTAGCGCCACACCCAGAAATAACTGGCCATGTAACCTTGAACAAGTTACTTAACCCCAATTACTTATAAAAAAAAAAATTAGAAGCTCTAGAAGCAAGAATAAAAATTTTCAAATATGAAAATGGACAAGTAGAAGAATATTTGGATAAAGTTAAACCAAACCAGCAACTTTTAAAAGAATATATGTATTCATAAAAGCCAAAATGATAGACTTTTAATAGAGGAATCATTAAGATAACTTATATATCACATATTTTTCAAATCCAAACATCAATTGAAAAAATAAAACAACAATAGCAAGAACATCAAAACTTCAGGACTTTTGAATTCAGACAACAAAATACTGAACAACCCAATCCACAGATCACTACAAGAGGAAAATCTCAAGTTCAAAACACTAAAATATATGTTATTAAATTATGACAAAAATACATTTTGTAGGCAGTCAGGAGAAAAAGCTTCAGCCCTGAAGGAACAATAAATTTAACATTTCAGACTTACTACACAGTCAAATGAAATAAAAATATGATATAGTGGGTAAACCGAAGCAAAAATATGTCCTGCAAAATTGGACCTAATCATATTTGGAAAAAAGTTGGGCCTTCAAACAAAATTTGTGACATCTTCAAGGAGAAAAGTGAAGAATACATTATTCTACTTTCATAAACTACAAATAAGAAAAAGACATAAAGGACAATTAGTACTCTTATTGAGAAAAGAGAATTGAAGCCAATTCTCTTATGTTTATGTTGTTATTATTTAAAAAAGAAATTTAATTATGGATTAAAAATAATAAGTAACTGAATAAATGAATAAAAATAGCTGAATGCAATGATAATTGTGACAATATTTTAAAAATTTATTAAAAAAAATAAAATGAAATACACAAATACAAGTTCAGATAGTGACCCTATTCTTAGTTTCTGATGAATAAACTACTCTAGTATTTATATTAAATATAAGTAAGGTGAAACCTGTGGTAAGTTTAGAAAAATACCATGGGGGCAGCTAGATGGCACAGTGAATAGAGCACTAGCCCTGGAGTCAGGAGGACCTGAGTTCAAATCCAGCCTCAGATACTTCACACACACACACACACACACACACACACACAAAACCTAGCCATGTGACCTTAGGCAAGTCACTTAACCCTAATTGCCCTGCCCTTCCCCCTCCAGAAAAAGTAAAAAAAAAAAAACAACCAAACTACAACATATCATGAAAGACCAGTTCCTTCACTCTGTTTATCAAATGTTAGTAAGATATTCTTTTTGTACTAAGCATCGTATATTAAAAATGTCCTATATACCTGGATGAGCTATCCCATTAAGTTAGTAATAGTGTTTGTATTAATTAATTTATCAATTTGATTTGTTCTTTGAGTCACAGGACAGATGAGCCACTTAAAAAGATGATGAGGTCACAGATAAGGTCACTTAAAATAGTAGGTTAAAAAAGGAGGATCAATCTAATGTATACAAAAAGGACATATGAAGCAAGGGAGAAAAGTACTAAAGAGTAATATTATTTTTATAATTGTGTATTGGAATTTATTCAATATAATAATAGCTATAATGATGGTGAATATTAATCAGATTCTTGGAAATTTCACTGAAGTGAAATTATATGTGCTCTATCAAATGTAATGTGTTAATTATAAGATATTCAAAATTTGGTAGAGCAATCTGGTGAATGACTAATAAAATTTCAAATTCAGCAAGACAATTGAACTAGAAGATAATTAAAGGAGGTATATAAGCAAGGTACAGATTTGAAAAGTAATTGTGTTGTATTTGAAGTAATTCTTCAATAAGAATTCAATTCATTGTAAAATTGAAGAATATAAAACAAACAAAAAATGCTTTGATGTTGCAAAAAGGCAAAAAAAATGTTATCTTGAAAGATATGACTTGAGTCTTAGAATGATCAAACACTTTTTCTTCTAGAGTCCATATACAATAACATGTTGCCATGATTTATGCATAGGAACACATAATCTTTGAGGTATAACAAGAGGATAGCTACATAAAACTTAAGATTAAACTAAAAAGACCTGAAGGTCACACAGGAATTGGATACATTTTCAGTATTAAAATATGCTTTGAATTGGAATTCAATTTGGCATATTGTAAATTGAAAGTTGAGTTGACAACTACCATACACAGATAGACACTCAAACACATATGTTATTTGCAATTTATAAATTTGAAGTAAATCTAAGATATGTTAGTGTAGGAAGGTTTCCAGTGACTATTTTAGGAAATAGGCAGAGTAACCTATTAAAAGATTTAAAATGTCTTTAGAATGATGCAGTAATTGGTTCTAAGGTCTATGGAAAGTACTTTCTCAAGAGTGAGGTACCTCCCAATCCCCAAAATAAGCATAATAAATCTCTTATTCCTAGAGGTTTAACCAACTGAAATCTCAGTTTCAATTTTAAGGGAGGAAGAGTTGTGTTCTTGATTCTAAGGGAGCCACAAGTTCCTTGGGAAGGATCTTTTTAGGGGGCAGAGGGGAGAGTCTCCTGAATTGCAATAGGAGACATTAAAAAAAAAAACAAGAATTAGAAAAATTTAAGCCTTGTGAGCTATAGCCAAATGTTCGTAAAAGGCAAATATTGACCCTTAAGACAATATATTACCTATACCTTTTTTAATGGAGCTTGAATTTTTCCAACCATTGCAGAAAACAACTTGGAACTCTAGCTATAAAGTTAATTAATTGTACAGACCCTTTGACTCAGCAATACCACTAGAAGACCTATGACCCAAAAGCATCAAACACATAACAAATCTATATGTGCAAAAATATAGAAATTCTTGTGGGGATATCTGAATACAGATCTCTGGCATTTTTAGGATTTCTTTGGCAGTGAATCCCTGGAAGGAAAATAATTTTCCCTAGAGCAAATCTGTTGCCTTTCCTATGTAATGATTTCAGTTATAGGTACAGTGATGATGACATAATCATAGTTATAAATTTAGAGACATAGGGAACCCTAGAGAAAATTTTGTGCAATCACCTTATTTCATAGAAGAAGAAATTAAGACCCAGCAATGTTAAATGAGTTGACTAATGCCACACAAGTAGGAAATGGCAAAGCTGGAACTTGAATCTAGTTATAATTCTTGATCATGTGAACAACAGGATGGGAGATTAGTCCCTTTCATTAAATCATTTCAAATGTCTAACATTCCAAAAAGAAGATAATTATGCACCAGGTGTAGAGTAATTACAATTAAATCCATAAGAGAAAGGAGAGAGAGTTTGTCAAGTTAAAATTCTTATTAATTAAAACTGGAGAAATCAATTCCTTCAAACATTCACTCAGCATCCTTCCCCCAACAGCATCCACTGACTCTGGGGCTGGTGCTTTACTCACTGTGCCACCTAGCTTCCCCCAAGCAACTCACCTTTACCTGGGACTTCCTTCCTTACCCCTCACTGCAGAGACTAAGTTGGAACAATCTCAACCCACATTTCACCTCTCCAGGAACAGCAGATGCTGACTCTTCTCAGTCAGAAGTCCAAAAGGAAGGTAGGGTGAGTGTTATGTTGGAAAATGTGTTTCAGGGTGGCTAAGTGGCTCAGTGAATAAAGCACCAGCCCTGGAGTCAGATGGACCTGAGTTCAAATCCTACCTCAGACACTTAACACTTACTAGCCCTGTGACCTTGGGCAAGTCACTTGATACCAATTGCCCTACCTTCCCCCACTCCAAACAAGCAAAAAAAAAAGTGTCTCTTTTGATTGGTACCTAGCTCTAAGTTAGCAGTCCTGAGGCCTCAGGGGTACTCAGGCTGTCAGATTATACATTTCTCAAAGGGATGAACTTGAGTCAGTCTATCGATCCAACTTCATAAACAAAGTGGGGATAGGTAGGAAGTGAGGGACTGAGACTCCCCATGCCTCTCAAAAAGCTTCAATAAAGGCAGAAAGTAAAATGATAAGCCAAAAGAGTGACTCTTTACACCAGAAAGAAGTATGAATGGATTCCCAGAATATGAAAACCCGAATACAAAGGCAGGAAGGCAGGCGGACAGGTAGGAAGGTGAGAAAGAAGGAGGAAATGCAGCAAGGTAAAAAGAAAGGAATGAAGGAAATTAGGAAGAATTTATCGAGCATCTACTATGTTCCTATGATAAGTCCTTTATTTTGTTTGTTTGTTTTTGCTTTTTTGGAGGGGAGAAGGCAGGGCAATAGGTGTTAAGTAGCTTACCCAAGGTCACAGGGCTAGATTTTTGTGTAGAGTGTCTGAGGTCAGAATTGAACTCATGTCCTCCTGACTCCAGGGCTAGTTCTCTATTCAATGTGCCACATAGCTACCCCAGCAAATTCTTTTTTTTTTTAAATAAAAATTTGTCTTTTTATTGAGCACCCTGAGCAATTATGCCTTAATAGCAAAATTCTGAAGGGGATACAGGCATTCCTTCCTCTACTGTTTTTTGGTCTTCAGGCTTTCCTCGTGCTTATTAAGCCTGCAGTGCATGGCATGGGTCTTCTTGGGCCGAAGGTCCAGGGGCTTGTATTTCTTGCCCTTATAGAAATTCCTGAGGTTCTCTTTCCTTGTCTGGTTGATGACAGTCAGAACTCAGGCAATAGATTTTGGAACTACTCGGATATTAGATAACTTGGATGCAGCCCCTCCAGTGACCTTGGCTACTCTAAATTGGGAAAGTTCCAACTTTAAATCATCTAATTGTTTGAGTAGCTCCTCCTTCTTCTTCACACAAAGATCCCTGGCCTTGATTTTTGCCACGATCGAAGAAGAGACACACTGCCAGTGGCTTGGAGAGGAAAGCCCGGCAAATTCTTTAGAATTGTTATTTCATGTGATTCTCACAAGAACCCTGGGAGGGAGGTACTATTATTTTTGCTATTTTATAATTAAGGAAACTAAGGCATACATTGATTGAGTGATTTGTCCAAGTTCACATGGCTAGTAAGTGTCTGAGGCCAGATTTGAGCTCATATTTGACTTAACTATTGGGCTCTCTTAACTGAACTACCTCGTTGGTTCTAGGAAAATCAGTCTTAAGAAATGTAGAACATGATGTACTTTCAATATGCTATGAAGCAACAACAAAAAAATGCTAGATCATTTTGAAAGAGAAATGAGCCTAAGCCACCTGACTCAAAGCCATTGTCCTTTCTCCTGTAAGTCCTGTCTGATGCAGGCTAGCTACAGGACGCCATATTGAATCCTAAGTAGTATCTGGATGGGAAAAGAGTGAACCTGGGATTGGGAGGAGTGATAAAAAGCTTACAGTCAGACCCAGACCCAGAGTTATGCTGTCAGACTGTGTGTCCATGTACCTGGTGTTTAGATCTCACATCCTTTCTCTAGGTAGTGTGTGCACCCCAAAAACTGTGTGCAATTGAAATCCTTACCCAAATAATACTGAGAGGTTTCTCAAGTAGGAAGCAGAAAAGAATGGTTTATTATGATATGGAGAAAGGGCCACCCTCCTGACAAATGGTCAGGCAGGAGAAGCAATTTACAAAATAAAATGGCGAAATTATAAAGCCCTAATGCAGAATTCTCCCCCACCCCTCTCCTGACCCTTTTTTTCCATTGGCTGGTAGTTGGGTGTAGAATCTAAGCACAGCAATCTACCTCAAATACCAGAACAAGGAAACAGTAGATGACCCAATGTACATTTGAGAAAGCAATTCTGTCCTTATTTGGAATATCTTGTGCTGAGGTGGCACTGGGGAGGGTCCCCATTGCTCTAAGTCCCAGATTTCTGCAAGGTCAGGTCACTTCTAAACTTAGGCCTAATGGATGCTGAAGCAAGTCTAGATTTGATTTTTCAGAATGGGGAAACTTCACTGCAAATTATACCTCACAGTAGCAAGTAAAGAACATATTATTGGTTGGCCTTTCTAAAAGAATACCTCCATATTCATGTTGTAAAAGAGAAAAAAAATGGTAACTGAAATCTATCAAATGACATGAAGATTATTAGATTGTAAGTTCCTTGAGTGTAAGCACCATCTTTTGTCTCTTTTTGTATCCCCAACACTTAGCAGTGGCTGGTACATAGTAGGTGCTTAACAAATGCTTATTGATTGATTCATTCATTTTTATACTTTCCTGAACTGAGAATGCTGAGGTGACTGAGGGATAAATCATTCTCCTAAACATTAAAGCCTAAATCTTCCTTGTAACTCACAATTATACAGTGGAGCTGATAGTGAGTATCTATCACAGACATAAAATATTTTATAAATCATTCTGTTTATTGTAGTTAAAGAGAATTTTGAAATGCATTTCACATAAGGAGAGAAAAGCAAGCACTTGTAAGAAATATGTTTGTATTCATGGTAGCATAATCAGGCTTTAAGCACCCTAATGATGCTTATATTGGGACACTTAGAAGACTACAGTTAATATTATAGAAAAATCTATTAATGCTTTATAGTTTCTCCAAGGGCTGTATTCATTTCTTTGGCTGAAGTAATATTAAGAAAAACAAATTCAAGTAATATGAGGAATATATATATACATATATATATATATATATGTTGTGTCAAATGTCTAAAAGAATTTTAGTGAAAGTAGTTTGAAAATAAGAACTATTGTATCATTTTAGAAGTCTAAGAAGCAAATTATTAATCTCAAAATTCAGACATTGCTTTGTTCATACAAAATATAGAGAGTCGATATCATAATAGTATGAGAATTCTAGAATTTGAAAGTAGGAAGAAACTTCAGTGACCATCTAGTCACATATGTACATAAAAGTAGTGCCCATTATCACTTCCCCAACCAGTGGGTATCTATCCTTTTATGGAAGACCTCCAAGGTTAGGGACATTAACTCTTGCCAAGATAATCCATGCTGTGTTGGATACCTTTTGGATAACTTCAATTATTAAGAAGTTTTTCCTAGCATCATGGCTGAATTTCTTCTTTGTAGTTCTCATGTATTACTTCTAGAATTGCCTTTTCAGGGCAAATTAGGCAAGTCAAATCCTTTCTTCATATGCTTAACTTCCAGATACCTAATGAAAACTGAAATTTTGCCTCCCCTCCCAAGATTGTTTTTCTTCTTGATAACAATCCCTAAACTCCCTTAATCAATCTTTATGATATGAATTCAGGGTTCTTTTCAAACCTGTTTGTCTTCCTGTGGAAACTTTCTAGCTTACTAATGTCCTTCTCAAACCATGATGCCTATAATTTAATGTAATAATTCTTAAAGGGTCTGCTGAACTAATTCTTTTGAGTTGTCTTTTCCACAAATACCAGACCTGGAGTAGGCAAGAGGTCTCTGAATGTGTCAAGGATGAAATACCCTCAGCTCTATCTGACACAATTTGTTGTTTGCCTTCCAATTAGACTCCCTGTATGTCCTTGGAAGTCAAGATGTACCAGACTGAGTAACTTTTTCTGCAGCTGGCACCCTTGTAGATAAGCAGGCCATCCTATTTCCAAGGTCAAGCAATTGCCAAGGGGAAAGAATGCTGCTTTTGCCATCGTATTTATTATCAATTTCTCTTCCTCTTCAGGAGCGTATTGGTCCTTTTCCCCTCCCCTATGATTTGTCCTTTTCCTAGTCATTGAAATGCCAAGACTTTCCTTATACTGATGGTCTCCTTGGTGTAGGGAGTTCCAACATGCAAGTGTCTTACTCTTATAATAAATCTGGCTTCAATGCATGTCTTAGGGACTTGTGATATTGTTCTTGCTTAACATAGTTCAAATGAAGTCTGAGAGGGGTCACTTTTTTAACCTCGGAAAGTATACTTTTTAAATGCAATCCAAAAATTCATTTACTTTTTTGGCTCTTTCATTACAGTGCTGACAAAATTGAGCCTACAATTTACTAAACCCCTAAATGGCCTAGATCCTTTTTAAGAACCCTAATTACAGCTCCCCATCCCATTTTATACTGTGAAATAGATATTTCTTCTAATTCTTTCACTTCACTTGAATTTTAATTTATAAGCTGTTGTTATACTAACCAAAAAAGATAAAATATATCACCTCAATAATTACATGAAATAGAAAAGCTTATGTTTAAACAGTTTCAGTGTATTTAAGATAACAAGATAAGACTTTGATTCTACAAGAAAGTCTTTCTCCTAAATATTACAGATAGTGGTTTTATATACAAAATATATTGGGAACTATTACAAACATGTAATACTGAGCTACTCTCCAAAGGAAAAGTGCTTAAATGAGATAAACAAAAGTTCTACAAAAATTTTTTTACAAACTCTTTACAATCATGAACATTATTTCTGGAAACTAAAGAAAAATACAATGTAAATCAAAAAAGTTCTGAGGTTTCTCCTCACATTCAGCAAATCATCAAGAATAAAAAGAGAAGAGAATAGTTTTGAAGTGACTGTTGAAAGACAAGTGTAGTAATATTTTTGATACTGGTAGAGCCATGAACTAGTTCAGACCTTTTGGAGATCAATTTGGAATTATGTTAAGAAAGAAGGAGGGGTAGCCAGGTAGCACAGCAAGTAAGAGCACCGGCTCCAGTGTTGGGATGACCTGGGGATCGAATCCGGGCTAAGACACTTAGCACCCACCCAGAAACACCTGGCCACGTAACCTTGAGCAAGTTACTTAACCCCAATTGCTTAGGCCAGGTGGCTCAGTGAGTAAGAGCACCGGCTCTAGTGTCAGCATGACCTGAGGATCAAATTCAGCCTCAGACACTCAATACCCACCCAGAAATAACTGGCCGTGTAACCTTGAGCAAGTTACTTAATCCTGATTGCTTTAAAAAAAAAAAGAAGGAAAAATGTCCTACAAAATATACATAATCTTTGATCTAAGTCATAGTTTTTCTAGCAATTTTTTTTCAGACCAAGGAAGTCTGATCCCCTAATGTTCTGACAACTCCTGTCAAATCCTATTTTTGACCATGAATCCAGGGAAAACTAAATATGATTACATTTAGATACTTTCAAAAAACAATTATCTGTAATTTTTATCATGAGTTCAGAATGAAAAATGGGATTTAACACACAAGAAAGAATTTACAGACATCAGGGTCAGAGTTATTCTAAGGAAGAGGCAATGAAATACAATGGATAGACTGGATAAGCCTCAGAACAAAGAAGATCTGGGTTCTGGAAATGGCACTGACACATAATGTATGTGTGACCCTGGGAAAGTCAGTTTTGCCAAAATTTGATGATCTACATGGTACAGGGAGTTTTGTAACTGAGACTTCCCTATAGCAATGAAATCACAGGTCCAGGACAAATAAAAACAAAATCTCTTAATAGAACAAGGGGGAAGTGGAGGAGGGAAATATAGTCAGTCTTTTACAATATATCTACTATGTTATTGTTTTGCATTAGCCACACGTGTACAACCTATACTGAACTGCTTGTCTTCCCAGTGGGAGTGGGTGGCAGGGGGGGGGGAAGGGAATGAATCTGGAATTGAAAGTTTTAAAGTCAAATATTCAAATATATATATATTATATATGTGTGTGTGTGTGTGTGTTTAGTATTATTAATACCATCTTACATGTAATTGAGAAATAAGATATACAGGCACTGAGGCATAAAGATCCACTGGAAAAGTCGAAACGTGTATGGGAGAAAATATGGGAGAGAGCGGATTGGAGGTGGGGATATCCTGTGGGACTGCTGTTTTGGGGGGGTTGGGTGGGGGAAAAACGAGGAGAACATTTGTAACTCAAAATCTGGTGGAAATGAATAATGTAAATCAGAAGTTAATAAAGCATTAAAAAATAAAAAAAAACTTTTATTAGCAGATATATACGTGTAATACAATATATATTAGGTGGGAAAGAAATCCTTTGCTAGTACTTGTCATGGTCATCTTAAGTTACTTTGTGTGTGTGTGTGTGTGTGTGTATTAAAAAGCTGTATACACAAAGATCTTCTTAAAAAATGGAAGTTTTGAATAAAATGAATTATTCAGAAAAGAGAAAGAAACAAATCCTTAGGTGCAAATAGCCAACATGATCAGCAAAAGAAAAACACAACTGAGCAGAGGATGTGAACTATGAACAAGGATTGTAAATCATAAACAAAAAGAAATAACCATTTCTTCTAAAAGAGAGACTAAGCACAAAAAGGTAAAGACTGAAGTAAATGTAAGATGACCAGTGGGAACCGTCAAGGAAGACTTAAGAGGAAAACTAAAAAGACTAAAGCTAAATGAGTTAGGGGGGAATAAAATTTATGAATTGAGAAAAAAAAGTTATAACTATGCATTTGAAGCACAAAACTGCACTGTAGGGGAAAATATCTTGCTATCCTTACAGAAACTGCTGGTGGTCAATTTGGCAAGAATGAATGCTCATCCTCTGAAAAAAGTTAATTGAACCCCTCGGCAAGGACATCATTCAACATTAGATGAGCATACTTCTGACTACATCAGGGTCAAATGGATATCTGTCTGTAATAATAATTCACATGTGCAAAGTAAAGCACTGTTCAGCTGCCAACCAAAAGCAGAGAAAAAAGGAAGCTGTAAGGCAATCTTTCAAAGGAGGGCAAAAAGAGTAATTGAAATATGTTAAGGCACTGGAAAGATAATGTCACATAAAATTATCAAAAGTCAGCAGAAATAATTTACCCAATTTACCCAGCAACAAACATTGATGATATACTTACTCATCACAAGACTCTAGGGGTACTTTGTTCAAGGCTCAGGGGTAGAAAAAGCTGTGAATAGGAATGATGATACATGGGTTAAATTTATTGCTCAGGGAGTGAAACAGAGAAGTGAAAGCCACTTCTAGTATCCCATGGTTGCTGCTGATATGAGGCATACTTTGTGGTAGGGGACTTTAAGTCCAGTGAATTTCTTATCAGGTTTTGGAAGCAAAAGAAGACAATGTCCCCTGAATAAAGTATAGTAAGACTCACAAGACAATGGGGTAAGGGAACCGCTGTGAGATGGATGTGATAGGGACATTATCATTTTGGGGGAGGGGGAAGAAGAGGTCATGCAAGATTGAGTGAGTGCGATGTTGTAGGGTGTAGCCAGCAAACTGGGAGAGGAAATGAGGAAACAGAGATGAGGAACACAATGGGGAGTCATTATTTTGGGCTAATTATAGTTCTTTTGGTAAGCACAGTGAAGAACACATACATATGTATGTATATATGTGTATATATATATAAATATATATATATATATAATGTGTGTATATACATATTATAGATGGATAGATATAGCTATCTTTATCTAATCTGTCTGTCTGTCTATCATTTATCTATCTATCTATCTATCATCATCATCATTATCTATCTATCTATCTATCTATCTATCTATCTATCTATCTATCTATCTATCTATCTATCTATCTATCTGTCTGTCTATAAATGCCATGGTCCCTTCTTTGGAAAACTTGTAGGAGTGGAGACCAAAGGAGATAATGAGATTGGTATCACACAGACTAATCAACTAAAACTATGTTCCCCCAAATTGCCAACGACCTCTTTCATGAAACATCTAATGGACTATCCTCAGTCTCCTTATTTGTTGAATTTTCTGTAGCATTTGACATGATCACATATTCCTCTTAGAGAGTAGTTCCTTCCTGTGTTCTCACGACATTGTTTCAGTCATCTGTTAGTCTCCTTTGCTTGACCTTCATGTGTGCTCCACATGGGCACACCCCAAGGCTCTTCCTTGGTATCTCTTCTTGTATCTCTCAATATCAACTGTTCTTAATTGATGTCCAAGAGCAATGACAATTTATTGTTCTGGTTCTTATTCTCCTCATCCTCCTTTTCCACATCCTTCTTGTCCTCCTTGGTCTCATCATTGTCCTTCTCCTTCTATTATTGCTATTTTTATTAAAAAAAAAAACTATTTCAACATAATTATTTTCCTTAGTAGTTCAATATAATTAATTTCACACATTTAAAACATTACTCCAGGAAGGAGTCCGAAGACTGTGACAGACTGCCAAAGGAGATAGTAACACCTCCCCTCTAACTCCTCCACACAAGTTGAAGAACCGATCTACGCTCTAAGCTTCCATGACTTTAATTATTTTATCTTTGCTCCTAGATCCGTATATCCATCTGTAGTCTACTGATCTCTAGTTCCACTTTAAAAAGTGACCTTTAGGCAGTGGAAACAAGCATTTTTTGTCTAGAATGGAAATCATTATTTCCTTCCCAAATCCATTCCTCTTCCCAAACTGTTTCCAACCTCAGGGTCATTCTAGCATAACTGGAGCCTAGTAATTGTATCATCCTTCATCTTCCCTGCTTATTATTTATTTGACACATGGTGGCCTGATGAGTTTTCTTCTCGCCATGTGTGACTGAGGGGCTTGTGCTCTTTTGTGACAAGGAGTCTTCTAAATGACTATAGAGCTGGAAGGACTGTGTAAGACTGAGATTATTTTTACCAAAAATAAAAAAAAGATTGACATGACCTCCACTCAGTTTTGTATTTCTCTCATTTATACTGACTTTTAAGTGAAGAAGAATTATGTACCTCTATGTTCTATATTGGGAATGAGGCAATCTCAGCGATCACAACTCTCTTATCTTCCTTCTTGGCCACAGTTTGGCATTCAGGGCATGGTGTCTATTCCTCTACCATTAATAATCCTGATCTTACATGAATGAGGATCCAGAAACCTAATGGACCACATTATAGCCTAGTGCCTTCTAAAAGGTTAGAATAGTCATTAGAGATTATTCTCAGCCTCTAGAATTTCTAGTAGAGATCATAAGATCTGGTAGCAGCAATTGCTATGTTGGGTGAGAAGCCAGACTTGAAGAGTGACTTTTTTGAGCCAGAGGAATAGTACTGTGACCTGGCAGCAAAGACTCGATATTCTATAAAAAGTTAGCCCAGCAAAGCAAGGGAATTAGTCATTCATTGACTGTTCCACCAAGATGCCAACTTCGTTAAGCCTCAGTGGAAGGAGAAAGGCCTTCCAGAGTCAGCAACAAACATTTCTGACATGCATACCTCAAGCTTTGCATTTTAGGATTGAGTTCACTCTCCCCAGGGAATAGTTTGAGGGTGTGGTTTCTAATTCCATTCCTTATTACACCTTCTTAGTAAATATATTTTTTTGTAAAAGTTAATTTATCACAATTCTTTAATTCACGATTCATAGTACTAGAATCCCAAACTCCTTGAATTTTCAACATCTCTGGGTGTTACCCCAAGAACCCTAAGGGGAGGAATATCAAGTTGCCCTCTAAATAACAAACCTATGATTCAGAATGGGGATTGGGAAAATAAACTCAGGGAGGGTGCTATACATTTTATGAATTCATTAAAAAAAACAAAAACATTTTTTAAGTACCAGGTGCCAGGCATTATGCTAAGTACTGGAGATACAAAAAGAGGCAAAAACAAAAACAATGCTGCCCCTCCAATAAAACAATCCCTGCCCCCAAGGACCTTACAATCTAAGGGGGAGACAGCATGCAAATATATACAAAGCAAGCTTTTTATAGGGAAAAACAGGAAATAATTTAAAAAGGGAAAGCACTGGGAATTAAGAGGGATTAGGGAAAGCTTCCTAAAGAAGATGGAATTTTGGTTGGAACTTACATGAAGCCACAGAAATCAATAGTCAAAGTGGAGGAGGAAAAATATTTCAGGGATGGGGGACAGCCAAAGAAAATATACATAGCTGAGAGAGATTATCTTAGTCATGGAACAACTAGGAGACTAGTGTCACTGGATGGGTTGGGGAGTAAGGTGTAAGAAGATTGGAAAGACAGGAGGGGGCGAGGTCATAAAGATCCTTGGTTGTCAAACAGAGCTTTCTATAATTGCTTCTGGAGGCAAATGCAAACATTCACTTTCATTCACCCTCCCCCCACACCCCTGCATGTAAACATTTGCCAAATCTTGTCATTTCTCTCTCTACAACAAGTTGTGATACAACATTTTCCCCATCAATCTTGGAAATATTCTCACACAGATACATTATCAATGGAGAGAGCTGGCAAGCAAAGGGGTTATACATGATACATTACACATGTATGGTATGATGTATGAGTGATGAGTGAACATTCATAGAACTTTCCTCTCACTATTCCTTACTCTCCTCTGAGGGTGCTATTTCTATTGGGGGACCTGCTATACCATTCCCTACTGGTTTTATGGTGATTTGGGGGCATATAGCCTGTAAAGTCAAGCACGAGCAGCTTTCCAAAGGACTGCTGCTATGAACAGCTTCAAGGTTCTGATTATACAGTATAGTGAACTCTCTATTTATTTAGTAACAAACTAAGACAAAACATTCATAGAAATCAAAATGCAGCATTCACAGTGTTATAACATAACATCACTAAAATGTCCACATACTTTTCACCAAAGTGGTCAAATAGTTTTAAACAAAGTACATTCATTTAGTAAGTCCTTAATTCAATCATCCTTAAGGAGGCAGGGAAACAAATTAGAAAGGTCAAAGTTCGCCATTCCTAGGTCATATTATCTTAATTTCTCAGTCAAAAAGTCTTCTTTCTTCTTAATTGGAGATTAGTTTCCAATCTTCTTTAATTCAATCATCCTGAAAAGGCACAGGATACAGAGTACACAGTTATCCATCCCTAGGCCATAGTAAATAAAGATCTTTTCAGTTTGTATTAAATACCCATGGAGAGGTCTTTTCATCTTGACTAGAGGCTGACTTTTAGGTTCCATGGTTCCTCTTTCATGGTCCCAGCCCCTACCTGAATCCATCAAACTTTCACCTGAGTTCAAAGACAGGCAGCTCCCAGTTTTTTTCTCTGGCTCCTTGTGCAGTTCCTGTTCCATATTGAAGTTCACAGTGTCCAGCCCACCTCAAGTACTTCACAGTTTATGTTCCTGGGAAGGCAAAGCTTAACAAAGCCACAATAACATTCAAACACATTGCTGGTACCATCATCAATTCACTTTATGCCTATGAAATCAACATAGATACAACAACAAGTTGGAGGAATCAACAAAAGTTATCAGTATAGTTCCAGGACCTTTGAAACATCAGTATGACACTCATCCAGGATTTCTGTAAACATACAAGAAAATTCTTTTTTAGGGCTTCTGAACCAACGGTAAGGTCCCAGAGCTTCTATAACAACAGCAATATCCTCTATTAGCAGATGAATCTGACAAAGTAACATCAAAACAGACAATGTAGCAGCACCACAGCCATGCTTCCTCCCAGTTCTTTCTTCTCATTTCTCAGTTCTTCTCAGTTACCAGTTCAGTTCTCTGTTCTCTTCTCTCTCTCCAGCCGTAGCAGCTTAGCCTCCATGCTTCTCGCTCCCAGCAGTTTGTGCTCCCAGATATTCTCATTCCCAGCAGCTCTGGCTTGCTCCTAGAATTTCTCACTGGCTTCCAGAAGCTCTGGGTCCCAGAATTTCCCAACTTGCAGCAGCTCTTCCTGTTACATCAGCAAGTTCCTCCCACTGTGGGATCCACAAGTTCAAATCTTAATACTTGATACAACCATGAACTTGAAACGAGGTGCTAAATACCTGGTTGCTTGCCAATACAAGGGGAAGGGAAGATCTTCAAATCCCCATTACCATTACATAGCCTCAGGTTATCATTGCTTTTCTGAACTCATCATAGATTGTATCTTTGTTGGTCTCTGAGTAATTTCTGGTTATTGAGTGCATAACCTGTTTTGGGTAGTCTGCCCTCACCCCTCCATCCCCAACTCTCTTCTGAAGTTATCTCTGAAGGGCCCTGTGCTGTACATTTTATTACTATCTTCTGAGGTATAGTCCTTAGAACTTCCTAGTAAAGGGATCCTGATTATTCTGTAGACTGTTATTATTTCTAGCTAACATTTTTTTCAGACTTCCCCCACAATCAAGATTTTCTTGCATCTAAGCAGAAATAATGACCCTCTGTTATAGAAGACCCTCTAACTGAAGAATAAACCTTACTAAAATCCTCTCTGATTTAACATGCAAATGAATTATATCCAGAAAAAAATTAACTAAGAAGAACCATTACTCTACTCCCAACGAATCTGAATTACTCACACACACACACACACACACATATATGTATGTATATATGTCTGTATCAATACCCCATTGCTTAGATGCTTTTTTTTGCCCAGTGAAAAATGAAAATCTTCCTTGTATCCCTAAAGAAATTAAACAAAAAAACTTAGTCCATTTAGTTTGTGGCAATTTATGGATTTTGAACCAGAATGAATGATGCTTTGGGCTTTTCTCCTCCTTTTGAGTAAAGACCTAGAATGAATAAATATATAATTGAACTTTGGATTCATTTCAATTTAGCCATAATTGTATATACTGCATGAAAATATACTGTGCATACCTATGATAAATTTATGATGTGTGTGTTTTCCTACATGAAAAGTGCTTTCTTCCCAAAATGTGTACATTCAATAAAAAGTAGAAGGCAATTTTCAGTTGTAAACTGTTCTTTCTGATTCTGATATCACCTTTAAACAACCTCTATTTTTAATCAAACTTTGTTTTAATTGTCTTCCTTATAAGATTAAAAATAATCAAATGGAAATTATCTAAGGGAATTGGGGAAGTTATCCATCTCTATCTTGTTATCTATTTCCCTGAAATGCAAAACAAATGCTACCAAATGTAAAGTGACTTATTCTTAATGCATAAAATTTGCTAGACACCTATTTCTTTATTTTAATTAATTAATTAATTTAGTTTACAAAAAAACTAGGAATCTTTTTTTTTGATCAGGGAGGCAAGGCACTCAATGTTAAGTGATTTGCTCAAGGTCACACAGCTAGCATCTGAGGTTGGATTGGAACTCAAGTTCTCCTGACTCCAGGACCCATGTTCTATTCACTCTGCCACCTAGCTTAGCCATTTCTAAGAAAGGAATGGAACTAGTTCCTGAAAATTTGCAAATATAAGGGTGACTTTCTTAAGGCAAAATACATATGTATTCCTATCAAATTCATGTCAGCTTCATGAGGTAACGGATTTAAAAGTAGAAGGGAACTAAGTGCTGATTTAGCATGAGCTTCATATATTGGACAGATTGAGAAAATCAGCTTCAGAGCAGTGAAGTGACTTGTCTAAAGTCAAATACTCTCAGAGCTAGAATTTGAACCCAGGTCCTGACTCCAAATCTGTATTATATTTCAAAAAGCTATTTTTGAAAAAGTTAAGCTGTATTCTCTGGACATTTTAGAAAATATTTATAAAAGACCATGATTGCCTATTCTTCCCTTATAGAGGTTGTCAGGTAATGATTTGGGAACTGACATATATTATTTACTCTAAAAGATAAGATAAAAATTTTACTTTCAGATCAGTGATGTGAAAAATTGAAAATGTGATCAAATTTCATAACTTTAAATGACTAAATTATTTTTCCAGCTTTCATTATGACTATATAAAATGTAAAACCCTCACCTTTTGCAAACTATCTTATCTTTGCTACAATTTGCATCTTTTGAAGTTATATCTGTTTTATCTCACAAGCAAGTTCAGACAAGTAAATAACTGAGATTTCACCCTGTGACCCCATGTGATAGCCTAAGCTATTCAGACTTTTCAAAAGGCAAGGTAACATGCTATCTCTTCTATCTCTACCTGGTGACCTGATTTCTTGGTTATTTAAAACCTTTTGGGGGATGATCAAAGTTACATAGAGTCTATATATTAAAGACAGATTTAGGTGTCTCTTCACATGTTGATGGATGGGCTGCTGATTGGTCTATGTATTCTACCAAATCATGGTGAAAAAAATGACAACAAAAAAAATCATGCTGTTCATAATCGCCTCAATAGATCTGAATGCTCAGCAAAGTCCATTGCTCGTGGATCATACATTCATCTAACACACTCAAGTTGAAATGACTTTACACCCAGTCAAACTGTAAAAGAGAAGTTCTACCATTCCCCAGCTAGTTCAAGTTGACACATGCATTTTTTCCACCTTGAAATATTCAGACAATTGATGCAAAAGAGATTTTTTTGAATGAATCATTTAGAAAATTGGCTCTTTTTTTTTACCTTATTTTCTGTGTGATGAAACAATCTACACATGTCCACAGAAAACCTGGAAAATAATCAGTTTAAGCAAAATCTCTTGGCACTGCCCTGCATGAGCTATTATGTGGTGGTAGAAACATGGTATATCGATCATACTGCAATGGATATGCTAATGAAGACTGCTAATACAATAGTAAAGGTTTTTGTATTGCTGTGATGTTGTCCATATATTTTTTGGCATACAGATAGGCATATTACTGAAAAATCTAGGTATCCTTCAGTTATTTAAACAGAAGCTTAGTTACATGCTTTACTGTCACATCTAATTTTCTTTTCTCTCCTACACTTGCTAACCCATTTGTCTTCTGCATTTATGACTTAAATAGTGAATTGTGAAGGATTATAAGAAATAAGTCACTGAGGAAGGCACATACTCCTAAGTATGACTATTTCTCACATAACACATGATAGGATCAAATAACACTGGGATGTATAACCTAATTAAATCTGACAGTAGAAGCTAAAATTAATGTACAACTTTACTGGCTTTAAAATCTGTCAAGCTTATATATTTTTTATTTTCATTAATAAATAACACAGATTTATTCTCTTTTTTAATTCCAAATGTTCACCATGTAATCTCTAGAACATATGTCAAATAGTCCATGTACTATTTATCAAAATAAATCAGAACCTCAATCAAAACAGAGAAAGCAGTGAGGTAAATCAGATTTTGAGGCTGACATTATATACTATTAGCTAACCTGAAATATATCAATCTTAAACTTTGCCTACTTGCCATTACAATATTTTTTACAAATTCCTTTTATCAGCTTTTTATTGTGAAGAAAAACATAAATATTCCTAAAAGTAAACAATATTTTAGAAGAAAAGGGTTTTTCAGAAAGAACTGGTTTCTCTCAAAGATATGAGATCTTATTCTACATACAGAGTTTCATACAAACAATTCCACTTCTAATCTTAGAACTGGATACCTAATTCTAAATGAAACAAATGGAATCATTTTATTTAACCATAAATTTTCATGTTTAATCAATTTCGAATGTTTTCACATGCAAATTTTTGTAAAGGTAACATTGGATTTTATCATACCCAGTCCATGATTTCATTCATCATCAAGAAATAATGTATGTTTCATGAGATAGTGTTTCCATGTGTTATACATACCAGTGGGATCTTTAAGATATTAATTCTAGCTTCTAGACTGCTTCCAAGATTTTTGGTAGCTTTTGAAATTCTATTCCTTTGCTTCTTTACTTATAAGTTATGATCTAGCTGCCTTCTGATGGTTCAGAGTTTTAAAGTGTATTTATCCAATCAAGTTTTTGGCTTATGATGTCCTCAATAAATTAAAAAATAAATATTTCCCCCTCCTTTTGCCCATTTCATTTGAATTGAGCTCTTTTATGAAATAATTTACTATATACATAATTTTGGTTATAGTATAATTTCATTATAATATATGATGTTTTGTTAATTTAATTGTAATATAATGCAATATATTTATAACACAATATCTAGATATAGTGCAATATGATATTTGTTTATGATAAATATAGATAGAATACAACATTTGAGCTATACTAACAATATTTATTTATAATGTCCATATAGATTTTGTGGACTTCTATCCCAACTCACACTAACACTGGGCAATAAAGTCCCCATAGGGCAGACAGATACACTACTCCCTAAAGATTCTAGAGGTAACTTGAATGTTATGTCCCCAAGCCCACATTCTAGTGTGTTCTGCCCTATGTCAATCACTAGTTACAATTAGTGTCTCCGTTATATCATTGATTAATTTTAATACCATTTAATCAATTAAGGTCAAGTTATTTCTTCAAAGGGATATTTATTGGAAAAATTTGGATCCAAAGTACATAATGGTATCCCTTCCCCTCCTCAACTAGGGAACATTTGGTTTAGGGGTGGAGCCAAGATGGCTGGGTAGAAGCATGAAAACACTGTGAGCTCCCCCTATAACTACCTCAAATATCTATAAAATATGACTCTAAACATATTTCAGAGCTTCAGAACCCACAAAGGGACAGAGAGAAACAAATCTCCCAGTGAAGGAAGCCCAGCAGGCTGGCTGGACGGGTCCATCACAGCTACCTGGGAGGTGAGCTCAGCCCCACATGAGCCCACAGTTTTAGCCCCAGGTCAGCCCCTACCAGAGACAGCACCAGATTTTGGGAGAGTGGATCACCAGCAGCAGTGGTGGTTTCTAGAAATATAAATCCATAAATGCTAAAGAAAAAGTAAAAGGTCAGTGTAGAACTCTGTTGGAACTAAAGGGGACTAGGAGTACAGTCCGGCCCCTACCCCTGGAGCGAGAAGAGAGGCATGACAGCCATGCAGCTGCCTCCACATTACTGCTTCAGAGCTCCCAGCCTGCAGATTGTAGGGGGGCAAAGCAAACATTCAAAGGGCATTCACTCTTGTTTTAAATTTCCTCAATCTGGATCACAGTCTTGGGGGGTGGTCCTGAGGTGTGTGATCAGTGAGTCACAGTGTGTGGGGGCTGTAGAGATGGCACCCTCCTAGTGCCTTTGGCAGCTGTGAAAACCCCAGTGATTTGGGACAAAGCTCTCCCCTCTGGCATCAGAGTTCTACTGTGGTAAAGAGCTCAAAAGTCAAGTAATTGAGTAGCAACATGAGCAAGCAAAGAAAGCAAAGTAAGCCGGCAATTCAACTTTAGATTCCTTTTTTGGAGACAAAAATGATCAAAGCATGGAATGGCAGGAAGACAATGAAGTCAGAACTCCTACACCAAATGCTTCCAAGAAAAATATGAATTGGTTACAGGCTATAGAAGAACTCAAGAAAGAATTTGAAAATCAAGTAAGAGAAGTGGAGGAAAAATTGGGGAAAGAAATGAGAATGATGCAAGAAAATCATGAAAAGAGAGTCAACAACCCAATGGAAGAAAATACCTTAAAAAATAGACTAACTCAAATGACAAACGAGTCCCAAAAAGCCAATGAGGAGAAGAATGCCTTAAAAAGCCAAATTTACCAGATGGAAAAAGAATTTTAAAAGCTCATTGAAGAGAATAATTCCTTCAGAATTAGCTTGGAGCAAATGGAATCTAAGTACTTTATGAGAAATCAATTAGGGCACATCTTTATCGACCACCATGTGGACAGTAGGCTCAAATTTAAAGTGGTTTCTAGAAAGCATTTTCCTTACCATTTATACTTCTGAATTTGACTTAGTTACTGAAAGAGTTGCTCCTTGGTTCAGGGCACTTAGTGTGTCTCAGTGCCAATCCACTTCTTTTCTGGACGCTGCAATTCATTTAACAGGGAATCTATTCCTCCTTTTCCTCAGCTACTGGCAAACTCTGATAGGCAGTCATTCTTGGACTTTTGGCACCTTGTTCTTCCAACCTTTTGAAACTCAAAATATCTTAGTCATATCCAATTTTCTTTCACATATGATCAGATAGAAAAAGTACACAGAAGCATAGAACAAAGCAACCATGTATTCATGGTCAATGACCATCTTAATTGGAGATGGTAGATATTTGTATTTCCTCTCTCTCACCTTGGAGACTTAAATCAATCATTGTCTCAAACACAACCAGGAAGCAACAAAGTTGAGTTGTTACAGCCTTTTGGACATTTAACCAAGGTTTGCCTTTGCTTTGTGCACTACCAGATCACCTGAGATTGAAACACTGATTCTGGGAGAAGTTCAATGTGTTTATTTACCATATGGGTAAGGCTAGACTCTTCTCATTCACATGTGAATGTTTGCATAATTGAAACAGGTTGACTCAAATCTACCAGAAAAAGACATTGGCTCTCTTTTTCCATATGGCATCCAGAAAAGGTGAGGTATTATTTGTGCACAGAATATAACTATTGAGGGTAAAAGGGCTTCCTCCTCTTTCTCTACCCTTTTACGCTGAGGCCCTGAGAAATGGATTAGGTATTTACAGTAACTTTTTTTGTGGTGTTGAAGAATTGGAAATAGATGAGATGCCCCTCCATTGGGGAATGACTGAACAAGTTGTGGTATATGAATGTAATGAAATATTATTGCTCTATAAGAAATTGTGATCAGGCAGACTTAAGGAAAACCTGGAATGACTTATATGAACTGATGCTGAGTGACATGAGCAGAACCAGGAGAACACTGTGCACAGTAATAGTCACATTGTGCAATGTCTGATTTTAAGACAGCTATTCTTAGCAATGCAAGTATCTAAGACAACTCCAAAAGACCCATGATGGAATGTGCTATCCACATCCAGAGAAAGAACTTTGGAATCTGAATGCAGATGGAAGCAGACTATTTCCTCTCCTTTTATTTTTTGTTTTGTTTTGTTTCTTCAATCTCATGGTTCCTCCCATTGGTTAGAATTCTTTTTTACATCATGACAAATGTGAAAATATGTTTAATATGAATGTATAAGTAGAGCCTATATCAGATTGCATGTTGTCTTGGGAAGAGTATAGGAGAAGGCGGGGAAGATAATTTAAAACTCAAAATCTTAGGGAACTGAATGTTGAAAACTAAATAAAAGTAATTAATTATTACAAAAATAAATAGATTTGGGAATTTTCTTTTATTTGTCTCATTTTGCTTTCTCAGCTCTATTCACATATGATGGAAACCCCACCTGTCCCAGAATCAAGCCATGCTGATCTTGGAGCTGGGGTTCCAGACCACATTTGCAGTGAGGTACATGGCACACAAGCCAAAGGCAATGCTTTGGATATGGAACTTGGTGGGATTGTGCTATATAGGAACTGAGTTAAGCTAGAAATCTAATTGTCTTTGTCCCTCTAGCGTATGAAGCAATACAAGGATAGGATTTATGCCCCTAAGTGCTGGGGTGGGTGAATGATATGCTTATTTTTGCTATACCTTTGAAGTAAATATTCCTTTGTAAAAGTGAATCAAACTGTTTAGTTAGTAAATTGAACTAGGGTGCAGGGGACCCCTAAAACTGAGGGAATGGCATTAGCTGGGGATACAGTCAATGGAAGAGAGATTAACCACACACACACACACACACACACACACACACACACACACACACACAC
>NW_027185715.1:6899283-6905644 GCF_028583685.1 Petaurus breviceps papuanus | reverse complement strand
AGGGTAGTCATTGTTATATTCCTTTACAATTCAGCAACCAATCAAAAGGATTCTGCTTTGCCACATAGTGAGTAGACATAAAATAGTCAAAAAATACTTTACACATCATCCAAAGTAGATAATAAGGCCATGCATTTTGCAAAATTATTTGCAATGTATTCACATCACTGTATATAAAGATTCAGGTGGCTTAGTGAATAGATTACCAGGCTTGGAATTGAGAAAACTCATCTTCCTGAGTTCAAATCCAGCCTCAGACTCTTATTACTTGTATGACCTTAGACAAGTCACTTAACCCTGCTTGCCTCAGTTCGTCATCTGTAAAATGACCTGGAGAAGGAAATGGAAAAAGACTCTAGTATCTTTGCCAAGAAAATCTCAAATGGGTTCATAAAGAATCACACAGAACTGAAATGATTGAAAAATAATAACAGCAAAGGATTCAGGCTCTCTGAATATTCACGTAGGTGTACAGCACATATAACTGCATGTTTAAAGGATGGAACTCTCTGTCTAATTACACCATATTACATACATTACATACATATTACATGCATACACTATTAAAAAATATTAAACAAATCCATAAAAGTGCCCATCTTCAAACACCTCCTCCTTGTCCCTGAGATAAGGCTACATTGCATTAATTGACTGGGAAACTCATATGCCATGGTCCAAGTCAATGACCTTGTCCCTTAGTGTACAGGGAGCTCAAAAGGCATATACCCTGTGGCTTATCCACTTAGAGTAAAGCCTCCCAGAAGATTAGTTGTTTCTAGTTTGGAGAGTTTGCAGTTTAGTAAAAGAGGGTTTTTATTTTCTATTTCTTTATTTTCACTTACACATGTGCAGCGTTAGCAGGTTTGGGGTTTGTTTGTTTGCTGATTTTTTGGAGAGTGTCAGCAGTAGCTTCCCGTATCATTAAGCTTCTCATTAATCCATTGGGGGAAACTTGGTCTGCCTTGATAGTCTTTACCGAATGCATCAAGACTACAGCAAGCAGGGAGCAGGAACAGTACCTCATCTGCCTTCCTTTCTTGTACCTCTCTTCATCTTCATCTGTACACCATTTTCAGTTCTGGAACAAAAGTCTGTTGCACTTTGCCAAAGGGGAAGGAAGCCATTGCCTGGTCTGAGTTTTGTTAAAAATCCTCTGTTCCAGGGCTTGTTTGCAAAAAGCACAAGGGAAAGAGAAATTCATTGCTCTGAGTTAATAACTATCTAATTTGATAGAGGGAAAGATGGAGGAATCAGAGAAGCTGGGTTCAAATTCTAGCTCTTACAATTGCTGAGTTTGATTCTGGGCAAGTCCCTTACCATTGGTAGGCCTCAGTTTTGTCATTTGTAAAATGAGGGAGTTGGACTGGAGGTCTGTTGCTATTCTACATCAATAAGCCTTTCCATAGACTTCTTGGAAAAAAAAAACAACAATGATAACAACAACAAAACAGTCCAGATTTAGAAGTCAGGGTCAAGGCCAAGATGGCAGAGAAAATTTAGGGTCTTGCCTGAGCTTTCCTCAAACTTCTCCAAAGTACTTTAATGCCTCAAAACAAATTCTGTAGTGGTAGAAACCACAAAGGAATGGGGTCAAACAATTTTCCAGTTCAAGACAATTTAGAAAGTTGGCAAGAAAGGCCTATTGCACTGGGGCAAGAGTGAAGTTCAGTTCAGCGAAGGCCGCATCCCAGCAAACCAGCAGTAGTCCTTGGGAACCACTGAATCAGTGGTGGCAGTGATATTTTCCATACCTTTTAGTCCACAGATGGCAAGAGTGTCAGAGAACTGATTGAAAGGTGATCACAGGGATCCTTTTGCTGGCACATGTGAAAAATAAAGCTCCTTTTGTTTAAGGGTGTGGAGAGAACACAATTTAAGTGGATGTCTGAGAGTTGTTCGGACAGTGCAGGAGGTGGGCGAAATGCAGTAGTACTGTAACCTGCTTCAGGATGTGATATTTGCTATTCAATGTCCTGGCATGTGGGAATAGTAGTTATAGTAATGGGTTGAATGTTGTCATTGTGTAATCAGAGTCTTTTGTATCTTTTAATATTGCTTTTGTGTATAGGTAAGAAGTACTTCTCCTACACCTGATTCCTATTATACACAGCTGTATTTATATTCCCTATTTGGGAAGACCATAGTTAAAAACCACAATCTAACTTCAAATAATATATCACCAGATTAATGATCTGGTGGATTGACAAGGTGAAGATTGTGATAAAAGGGAATCTATCCTCATTTTCATTAGAGACCAGGGTTCCCCAAGCCTGAATGCAGTCCTAGCCACTTGCATGACTCCAGAGCCCCTTGGTGAGGAAAGATTGGGTGAAATGCCCTAGCAACTCTGGATTCAATACCAGTTTATTTTTGTTACATTTTTAAAAGGAAAAACCTTTAGATGGAGGGTAGTTGCAGGGTAAGTAGTTGAATAGTGAGAATGATTTAAAAAAGAATCTCAATGACACGTTAAAAGTATACAAAAGAGTAGAAAATAATACAGAATAAGATACATTCAAGACTACTTTTCTAGTATCATATATAGTATAACACATACTTTTTAAAAATGTACCTTACAAAAGTTTGCAATTTCATGTGCAATTTTTTTCTGCTCTTTGAAAAAAATGTCTTTTGATATTTGTAAGTTCATGATAAAAATATTTTTAAAGTGTTTTATATGCTTTAAAATAGCATATATGCATGAGTTTTGTTTGAGAAGTCACACTATGCCTATCACTATAGTGAATGATTTAAATACTTTTCTGAGCAAATCAAAAGTTTAATAAAGTGTTTTTTATATATCAATTTTCCCCACTTTCTTGTTATAGGGTATTTGATCTACTTAATGTTTTGATCCATTTATCAAATATAATTGCTTTGATGTATATAAAACTATTTATTAGCTTTCTGTGGTCCATTTTCTTTGGTGAACTCAACTACTACACCTACAAATATAAATTTGACATATCGGATATTAAGAAAATGAATAAAAAGTGAATAAGGAGATAAGTGAAGAATTGATCCTATGGGAGAAGCAAGCAAGTAGTATCAAGACCCTGGGCTTGGGTTAATCCCAGAGGATACATGGTCTGAGGAGGAAGAGAATGACATCTTTGAGAGCATGATGGATCTTTTGGGGTGTACTGATCCTCATGTAGCCAAAAAGATATAAAAATCCCTTATGATGTAGAAACTTGAAGTTCTTGGCAGTAGGGTCACTGAGATGAGGGTGATACTCTAGCATTAATTTGACCCAATCTGGCATGCAAAGATGAAGCCTTTTGAACAACCAGAGGCTTCTAGAAGGCATGTAAGGCCAACTAGATGGTCACTGGGAAGCTGATGAATTTTTTTTCAAGAGACTTTTCCTGGAGAACTAGATAGAGTCTTAAGTTTTTTTCTGACCCTAATAATATCTACTTTCTTTTTGAATCTTATTTACGATCTCTAACTTCTGAGAAACTACTCTCCTTTTAAATTCATCACAATATTATTCACTTACATAGTAGATTGAGCTATGGTCCAGCTCATAAGAGGATAGAGGTGTGTGACAAACATTTTAATAAGTATTTTGGGGTAGAAGAGTACATTAATGATGGCCAACTGAAAGTTGGGAATATAGCACAATGCTTTTCAGTTAGGAATAAGTTGCTTCCTTAGGCTTGAGGAATGAGATATTTCCCCCCTCATCATTTCATCATTTGGGCCCAGAGTCAAAAAGAATTGATTTCAAATCCAACTTCAGATACTTAATAGCTGTGTGATACTGAGCAAGTAATTTAATCTCTGCTTGCTTCAGTTTCCTCAATTATAAAATAGAAATTATAATGGAACCTACCTCGTAGGGCTTTTGTGAGGATGAAGTGAGGTAATATTTGCAAATCACTTAGCACACTCTCTGGCACAGAGTTGTTAGGCTTCACCCTTCCTTTTCAAAGAGGACCGATGGTATCATTAGGTGATGTCTTGACTTGCATGTGAATCAGATCTGAGTGAGGCAGAGTTGCACAAATTGTCAGCCTTACTCATTCTTCCAGAATCATTCAAATCCAGTGGCAAGATATATCAGGATTACTGGTCTTGGCCTGGGATTCAGTGGATAACCTTGGCATCTTTGATTTCTGATGAAGGTTGAAGTGCTCCAAATGAACATACTTCAGCTACCTTCATGTATATTGGAACAAATTGTTCTCATCTGTCCATTCCAGAGGAGGAGTCTTCACATACTTGGGGTAGACATCCCCCTAGCTCAATGATGAGTTTGAGGCCTTTCAGTTATCCTACACTTCTCCACTGAGACAGTTTTAACAGGGTGTGGCCACTGTACATGATGTAGCTTCTTGGAGTCTGATGTGAGAGTTGGGTGACCAGTTGGACACAGCCCTGAAAAGGGCTCAGTGAGCCCTCATCCCAGAGATGCTAGCCCTCCCTTATTACCATCTACATATTAGGTACTTAGTAAATATGTTTTCCCCCATTTGATTCCCTTCCCTTTGGCAGTAGTTTATAATAGGAACCCCTGGTACTACCATTCACTATATCTTATTAAGTGTGACCTTGGAAAACCCACAACAGGGGTATATGTTTTATATCAGTGAAAATAACTTTAAGCTGGAAGTGACCTAAGTCATCATCTAGAGTAATCTTTAAATTTTCAGGTGAGGAAATTGAGGCCCAGTGGGGTGTTACCATATGGTGCTAAAAAAATAATACTTTTGGATTATACCTGTTAAACATTACAAGACTGCATTATTATTCTATTAGATTCAGGACAAATGAAAATCAAGGGCGACATTTCCTAATACACTTGAGTATTGTTCTAGAATCAGAATGGGCACCAAGGGGAAAAAGAAGCCTGCATTTTTAGTTGTTGTTGAGTCACTCTTAGAAATTCAAGATTATTTTGTTGTGTGAGCATGATCTATCAATTTTAGAATAATGAAGTGAAGCAAAGGTCGAATTTTTAAGAGATAGGAAGCAAGAAGTGATGACTATACAATAATCCTATTATCTTCCCACCACTTTAATTTCATTTTATTGAGTTTAACAATGTGAGGGTGAAAGGGTAACTGCATTCTTTTCTCTAACACCCATATTTCTTCAGTCCCCAGAGCACAGCATTACATTTAAGAACTGCTGTAATTGCATTAGTAACGAAAGTGTATTGTCCGAGTAATCATCACCTTCTTTTATACTTTGCAGGCATCAGCTAAAATAGGTGGAAGCTAGTTTAGTAACTCTTTCTTGCTTAGTAGGGCTTTTTTTGGCTCACACCTTAAAAATAAAATAGCCTGAAAAGTACTATTTTATATAGCATTGTGTGGTCTGAAGTTGGAGATTATTAATAAACTCAATTAAGAGATTGTTACTGATTATTGTGTCAGAGAAGAACTCAAAACTTAGACTGAACCTCCAAAAACTGACCTATTTTCCTCAAATACATTTTTTTTCCACCAGGAATTGGGTGATAAGGCAGACTTCTCAATGCAAATTCATCTTAGCTAGAAAAGTAAAACAAAGCATTCAAACAAAAATAAAAGGAAGAAAATATAAAATCAGCATAATCTCCATTTAACTACTGATAGATTGTTGTTATTATTGTCTATTCAGAGCCTACTAAAGTGCCTTGCACACAGTAGGCACTTAATGAATGCTTGTTGAATTGAATTTCACTTGAAATGTATATTTAAAATAATTGTGTTTAGAGTTTTTAATATTTAATATTTAGACTGCATTATACTGATTAGAGGAATGCAAAGTAAAACAACTCCAAGGCACCACCTCCCAACTATCAGATTGTCTAATATGAGAGAAAAGGAAAATGGCAAATGTTGAAGGGGATGTGGAAAAAGTGAGATGCCAATGGAATTCTGAACTGATCCAACCATTCAGGAGAGCCATTTGGAACTTTGCCCAAAGGGCTATAAAACTATGTGTACTCTTTAACCCAGCAATACTTCTAGTAGTTCTATATAAAAATATAATTAAACAAAGGAAAATAACATATATGTACAAAAATATTGATAGCAATTATTTTAGTTGCAAAAGAATTAGAAATTAAGGAGATGGTTATCAATTGGGGAATGACTGAATAGGTTGCTGTATATGTTGCATATGATTGTGATGAAATATCATTATGCTTTTAAGAAATAATAAGCATGATGGTTTCCAGAAAACCTGGAAAAAGTACAGCTGGGTGGCACAGTGGATAGAGCACTGGTCCTGGAGTCAGGAAGACCTGAATTCAAATGTGGCCTCAGATACTTACTAGTTGCATGACCTTGGGCAAATCACTTAAACCAGATTGCCAGAGAAAAGGAAGGAAGGAAGGAAGGAAGGAAGGAAGGAAGGAAGGAAGGAA
>NW_027185715.1:6889320-6899183 GCF_028583685.1 Petaurus breviceps papuanus | reverse complement strand
AGGAAGGGAGGGAGGGAGGGAGGGAAGTGGAAGGGAGGGAGAAAGGGTAGGAAGGAAGAAAGGAAGGAAGGAAGGAAGAAAGGAAAGAAGTAAGGAAGGAAGGAGGGAGGTAGAGAGGGAAGGAAAGAAGGAAGGAAAGAAGGAAGGAAGGAAGGAGGGAGGGAGAGAGGGAAGGAAGGAAGGAAGGAAGGAAGGAAGGAAGGAAGGAAGGAAGGAAGGAAGGAAGGAAGGAGGAAAGGAGGGAAGGGGAGAAGGAAGGAAGGAGGGAAGGAGGGAAGCAAGGAAGGAAGGAAGGATGGAAGAAAGGAAGGAATTAAGGAAAGAAAAGGAAAACCTGGAAAAACCTACATGAACTGATAGAAAATGAAGTAAGGAGAATATTGTACAGAAATATTGTATGATGATCAACTGTGAATGACTTAGCTATTCTTAGCCTTATAGCAATCTAAAACAATTAAAATGGACTCATGATGAAAAATGCTACCTACCTCCAGAGAAAGAATTGGAGTCTGAATGTAGATAGAAACTTTTTTTAACCTTCTTTATTTTTCTTAGCTTTTCTTCTGTTTTTTTTTTGTTTTTTCTGTTTTCTTTCACGACATGACTAATATGGAAATGTATTTTTGCAGGTGCTTACCTTCTCAATGAGAAGGGAAATGAGAGAGGGAGAAAGAGAATTTGGAAATTAAAATTAAAAATGATAGGGGCGGCCAGGTGGCTCAGCAAGTAAGAGCACCGGTTCTGGTGTCGGGATGACCTGGGGATCAAATCCGGGCTCAGATACTTAGCACCACACCCAGAAATAACTGGCCACGTAACCTTGAGCAAGTTACTTAGCCCTGATTGCTTCAAAAAAAATTAAAATAATGTTAAAATGTCTTACATGTAATTGGGGAAATAAAATATTAAAAAAAAATTTAAAGTGTATTTAAGCCAAAGTATAATAAAAAGGGAACTTGGATTTTTTTTTTTTATATACACATCCTTGCCCCTTTGATGCTCAGCCTTCTTTCCAGACAAGGAAGCTTAGGAGACTGCTTCTATGTATGTATAATGGGGGAGGGGGTGGGGTCTCCTTCCTCATTGCAGAGCATTCACAATATCTTCTGATAGCTTCCTTTGGCCATGTTGGCTGAGGTGTTCATACTGTGGTGACAAAAAGTTTCTCAAATGACTGCTGAGCAGGAACTCCAAGAATATATTACAGACATAATCCTTACCATTCAGGTCTCTTTCCCTTACTGGCTTTTGCGTAAGGAGCACTAATGTAGTCTGCTTTAATTCCCCCTTTTGTTCCTCTTTCTGTTAGGTTTATTAAGGTTTGACAAGGGTGTGTTGAAGTTCTCAACAATTAATTTTGAATTCAATTAGCTTCTCCTTTAAGGATGTAAATGCTATGGCTTTCCACACATTATAGGCTTAAAAGAAAGGGTCCTGATCCTCTACATGTAGCAGGTTTAAATGACTTAGAGGTCTGATAAACTTCTCATTTTTAGATAACTCAACCTCATCCTACCAATTGAAGCACCACTAGGTTTACTTTTATTCTCCCAAGCTCTATAATGATCTAATATTGTTTTAATTATTCATTTCTCTCCAATAAACTTGTAATCTTTTTCTCATTAATTGATCTATTATAATTTGTTAAATATTAATTTTTGATTAAATATGGAAACTTTTCCCCATAGTAATTATCTTATTCATTTGTGACCAAATATTAACATTTTCCCATATACAATTTAGCAAGTGGAGTCAATAATAAAGATAAAGATACTTATAACTATATATAAAATGTTCTATCCATGGCTTGCCTAATAGACAAACTCTCAATACATCAGTAGTTGACTCCTTTTCATTTGTCTGTAAACTCTCAAATCATTCACCTAATGTCAGGTAATGATGAAGGTGTCTTAAATACATTCTTAATATTTTTCTTCAAGATTAAATATAGATTTTGGAATCACTTGCATAGAGTTGGTTCTTAAAGTCAGAAAAGGGAGTATATTTGGTGTAAAAAAAATTGAAGAAGACTACAAATATATACTTATCAAGGTTTATGACTCAAGAAGAGGTGCATCTAGCAAAGGAGAAAGTAAAGGAGGAGGAAGAAGAGAAATAAAAGGAGAACCAGGAAGGAGAGTATAGTGTCTCTGAAGCTAATGTAAGAGAAAATATCCAAGATAAAGGAATGGTCAACATTATCAAATGGCAAACAGGACTAAAAAAAAAGTCTATTTGATTTGTAAATTATGACTGAATATGTATAACCTATATCAAATTGCTATCCTTCTCAATGAGAATGGAAGAGAGAGACAGAGGAAGAGATTTTGGAACAGAATTAAAATTAAAAAATGTTGAAATGTCTTATGTGTAATTGGGGAAAATAAAATATTTAGAGTGTATTTAAGCCAAAGTACAATCAGTTAAGAGAACCATCAAAGGAATAGTAGGGTCAGAGGCTATATTACAATGGGCAAAGGGACCTCCAGAGTCATTTCAAGGGAACAAAGGCCAAACTTACTATCCTCTTACCATAATGCTTTCTGAGGCTGTGGCTTATCAGATCTCTAGTCAAATAGGACAACTTTTCCACAATTGGTAAATGGTACCTAGAATGGTACCCAAATTCAGGACACGAGAACATCAAATCCAGAGCAGTTGGGTTAACCACTGAATTTTTTTTTTTTATTGGCAGACAGCAACACTCATAGCCACTTGTCTTGTACTGCAGGCACATTATACCCTTCCCATTGTGTTCTGAGGATTTTCTAAAATTGTTGCACTCTGGAGTTTCTTGGGTTCCTCTCTCATCATAGGGTATGGACATAAATAATCACTGTGCAAATTGTGGCCTTATGGCCTTGTAGGGGCCAGTTAACATAAGGTCATCAATTTAGTGTTGGAGAGTAGTTATAGAGGAAGGGCAGCTTTTCCTAGGTTTCTACAAATAATGTTCACTGCAGTTGCTTTCAAGTCCATTAAGAATGCAATAATTTCTTTAACCTCTCCCAGTAGATGATATTGCTTTATATTAACTGGTGAAATATTATGTAGGTTGCCTATAAACTTCTCTGACGAGCACCAGATGATACTCCAGTCCTGTAAAACCTAATTGGTTCCTTCACTCCATCCCCACCAAGCTTCAGTCCCTCCTTTCTTCGTCTAGTTTCTGGTTTGTACATATTCTTTATAAAATGTGGTACCTAAATAGAGATAAGATAATGATCTATTAGGTTTTAAATTTCACTGGTCTAAGGAAGTCCCGGGTGAGGAAATCTCTTCTTTCAAGCAGATAAGTATTTTGTCTTCAAATTATAGTCTTAGAGAAATGAACTGAACGTTTAGATAACTGATCCAAGATCAATACAGTCAATATTTGTTGAACCCGGGTCTTCCTGACTTTGAGGCCTGCTTTCTAGCTACTATTTCATCCTATATTCCTGCTACCCAGAGCTAAAAAAAATAAAATCAGAATATGTGGTAGGACCAGAGAAGTGTACATTTGGATGCCATCATTCTGGAATGGTCACTTATATAAGTGCACCCTAAAACCTTTCGGGTTTCTTTGCCATATTGTTGACGCATTGAGCTTAGAGTTCCCAAAAGCCCTCAGGTCTTCCTAAAACAATTATTTTAGTATAAGCCAATCTCCTTTTCCAGGCATTGCTGAAATTCAGGTATCCTATGATTATGGGCAGCATGATTAGACAGACAGTTGGATAGAGTTATGGTCATGGCATCAGTAAGACCTGAGTGCAAATCCATCCTAACCCATCTACTAGCTGTGTGAGCTGGCCAAGTCATTTATCCTCTGTATGCCTTAGTTTCTTCATCTGTTAAATTGAGGTAATAATATCATCTCAGGACTGTTGTGAGGACAAAATTAAATAATATTTATAAAGTGCTTTTCAAAACTTAAGTTCGTATATTTCTGTTAATTATTAATATTTTCTGTTCTTTCCTCCTATGATTTGATTTTGAGCACATATTGAGATTATAAACTACTTTCTGAAGTAATTTCAAGAGAGATTAAACGAATATGATAGAGATATTTAGCAGAATGTCTCTCCTTCTGTACTTACACAATTTGTTTTTGAAATCCAGCTGTAGGACTTTATCATCATTCTTTTTTTGTTTTTAAGCAATCGGGGTTAAGTAACTTGCTCAAGGTTACACAGCCAGTTATTTCTGGGTGTGGTGCTAAGTATCGGAGCCTGGATTTAATCCCCAGGTCATCCCGACACTGGAGCTGATGCTCTTACTCTCTGAGCCACCTGGCCGCCCCTATCATCATTCTTAACAAAATTAATCTATTATATTTTGAACCTATATTTAACATAGCACTGCCTTTATTGGATGAGAAATAAGTTAATTATTTAGCAATCTCTCCAAGCTTTGTAGTTTAGTCTACTTGATAGAATACTGCACTAAGATACAGGACATTTGGATTCAAATCCTATCTAGAAAATTTACTAGATGTGTAACCCAGAAAATATCACTGAACCTCTCTCAGATTCAGTTTATTAAACTGTAAAATAAGGATATTTATAGCAACTTCTTCTTTTGGTAGACAGAAGGATCAAATGATATAACATCTAAAAAGCAATTTACAAACCTTAAAGAGATAAATAAATGCTAGACAATATTATTATTATCAAGAAATGTAATAAGCATCCCATCCATCTTTAACTTTTTCTGAATCAATGATTAAAAAAAAGAATTAAGCAGGAAAGTGTCCATCAAAAAAGGACCTTACTCTAGGTTGCCACTGTTCTATTCATTATTAATATGTGGTGAAGTCATTCCACTAGTCTGTAATAACCTGCACATGGATCTGCCTGTCCCAAATCTCTCCCCACTCCAATCACTCCTCCATTCACCCACTAAAATAATTTTCCTAAAGTGCAGATACAATCATGCACAACAGTACTCTCCACTACCACCCACCCAGTGAATAAACTTCAGCAACTCCTTATTGTCTACAGGATCAAACACACACAAATCCATTCATAACCTAGCCCTTTTTAGTGTTATTGATCCTCACTACATTTTCTTCTGTCCAGTGATACTGGCACTTGACTATCCCATGCACAAAACACTCCATCTCTTAACTCTTGTCAATTTTTTATACCTTTTCACCTTTTCTGGAACACTCTCCCTTTTCAATGTTTACCGAATTTCCTGGCTTCCTATAAGTCCCAAGTAAAATCTCATCTTTTATTAGAAGCCTTCCCCAAATCTTATTAATTCTAGTGCATTCACTCTATGATTTATATCTTATTTTCCCTTGTAAGCTTGATTTTATATATATTTGTCTATATGTTTTCTCTCCAATTAGATTATAAACTCCTTGAGGACAAGAACATTCATTTACTTTTTTCATATCTCTTTTACTTAGCAAAATGCCTGGCACATAGTAAGCACTTAATGTGTGTTTATTAATGGATTGATTGATGTTTATTAATACCCTGAACATTACCATTATCTGGTCTACATCCCTTCTGGCTTGTCCACAAGGTTATCATGAGAAACCTTCTAAAATGTCTTCCTGATGTTCAACTATTCTATGTCTACGACATTTCTCAGCTATATCAGTCTAGTAACTGTGGCATGAAAAGACCATATAAGTTAGAGGTAGTAGAGAAATCAGACATCATATAGTACTAGCACTGTATTACTTCCGATGATAAAATGGCATATTAATTTGGTCACAATCCTTAAGGAACCTATGCTGGCTTAGAGTGATCATCACTTCCTTTTGTAAGTGTCCATTCCTTTAATAATACTTTATAGAATTTTTCCAAATAACAAAGTTAATCCAAATCAGGTGACACACAACTTTTCAAGGTAAAACAATATCCATCTCTATGTCACTCTTAAGGACAAAAGTGAATTAATGTTCATAGCAGGGAAGACCAATTAATACATTTCATTAGGTTTCTGTCTATTATCAACTGTAATTACTTGCATGTTTAAACTAGTCTTCTATCATTAATGGCATTAGTGGCTGCTTACCAATGACAGCATGTCTAATATTAATGTTAAAATTGTACAGTACATTATTTCTCTGCAGATATCAGATGTTCAATACAAAGCGCCATTCAATCTATACATCACACTGGTTTTGTACCTTTCTAAGGAACTTCCTAGGCAGCTAGGTGGTGCAGAGGATAGAGTGTTAAGCCTGGAATCCACAAGACTCCTCTTTATGAGTTCAAATTTGAACTCAGATACTTATTAGGTGTGTCACCCTGGGTAAGTCACTTAACCCTGTTTGGCTCAGTTTCCTTACCTTTAAAATGAACTGCAGAAGGAAATGGCAAACTACCATAGTATCTTTGTCATGAGAACTCCAAATGGGGTCATGAAGAGTCAAACATGGCTGAAATGACTGAAAAACTACAATGAACTTGCTACATAGTATGCATCATGTTTATCTGTATGCATATGGATACTATTTAACTATATGGGTGCATATAAGTATGTATACACATATTTTTGTACATATACATACATAGATATGCATACATGTGCATATCTTTTTCTCTTCCTAGACCTTAAGCTAAATAATGAGAAAGATATTTTGTTTCTAAACTTTGTATCTCCATATCACATCACAATTCACTGCACATGGTAGCCATATGCCTAATAAATATTTGGTAATGGCTGCATCTTAGCATAATGACTAACACCTAGTAACCACTTAATAAATTCATGTTAACTTGACTGAATTATATTTAATAACTTTCCTATTCATATGTTCTGTATAATCAAACTATGCAAATTCATTCCTTCATTCACGGACATATTTATAATAAAATTAAAGTAAAGGATCTTAAAATAACAAATGGTTAAACAGAAACATATTATTTCAACAATGATCTTCTTTGTTCTAGCATTAGGTTTTATTGTAGCCATAACATGTATTAACATCAATTTACATGAAACTAATCAGGCATGAGTGTATAGAGGAGAGGGTAAAGGAGGGAATCTAGCTATTTAAGTGAAAGCCATTAATTGGAATGATAAAACTATTAAAACAGTTTTAATGTAATCCCTATTATCCTATTTCTGAAAAGCAACTTTTTTTGCGAAATTGAATAATTTAACAATATATAATATATTTATAAATATAAATAAAATTATATGAATGATATAACAATAGATATTAATTTCATTTAATTAATTAAGATAAGATAATGTGTATAGAGTGATTTGTGAGTCTTGACATTTTAGAGACTTAAGTTTATTAATGTCATCAACACTTTTAATCTACCCATTTTATTTTATTTTATTCTTCCCATTTTGTGTACTAGAGTTCAGATAGTTCCATTAGAAATAATACTGGAGAAAAGATGGAAATGTAGCTCTCTATCCTATTGTTGTTGAATTATTTTAATATATCATTAACTGTGGTACATCCATAGCAGTTAAAATAACTTCATTTTTAGGTAAATAAAAGTGTTTGAATAAAAACTCTTCTTAAAGTTCATTTTCAGCATCCTGAGAACAACTCCAGTATTATCCAGGATGAAGGAGATGAAATGTGCTGCCTTCTTTTCCCACTTAACTTTGGATTTCTTCTTGAAGCGTTTTGAAAAGTTTTGGGAAAACGATCATGCCATTTAACATGGGGATTATGAGTATTTGGTATGACTACATCTATTAAGGTTGTTGGTCTTAAATTTCCTGGGGTGTCAGTATTAGTCCAGGAAAAGGTGGTCCACAGTTTAATCTATGATAATAATCCTGATCCCTTTCAGTAAACATAAAATATTTTGAAGTTTGTATTTGTAATAAAGCGATTTGTCTTTTATCATTTCATTAAGGATAGTCTTCCTATAATTTTTATGGCAATGATCTGATTCTAATTTGCTACTACAAGTACCTTGTATTCTATTAACCCAACCTTCATGACTATGCCATTTGTCCAACCCTTCTTTGTCAATGTGGTGTCTGAATACTTCATGTAGATGTTATCCATAGAACACTGTTTCATTTCACTGTTGGATCTTAACTGTTTTTTAAGTTAAGTGTGGAAATATGACAGTTTGGGTTACATTAGACAAACTATTTTTTGAAGTGAAGACTCTTTGTTCCAAAAAAAGTTTTGCAAATTTAAACATCTTTACCATTTGCTCTGAGATTTATTTATCCTTTTCGTTTTTGACAAGAAAGTATTAATCATTCTATAGCTATCATGGGATAAAGAACTCCATGTTTATATTGTGTGTGCTTTTGTTTGAACATGTACTAACTTAATATTTTTTGGTTTAACTCTGCCAAAGTTATAGTTGATGCTATGGTTTTTTTAAATAGGTTTTAATTGATGTAAATATGCTCTGACTATTAAACTTTGACTTCAGGATGCCAGCTAGTCTTTTGACTTACACATTCTCACTTTTCTCCTTTGAAATTATGCTTACATGTCTCTCTCAAAGAAAACCTTTGGGAATCTAGTGCAAATCTTTCAGTTTCTATTAATTCTCGGTGTATAAAGAATTTTACACTTATTAAGTCTAAATGACATTTTGATATTGGAGAAAATTTCCAAAAAAAGAAGCGTCTGTTTATATGTTTTAGTGGAGAAATATAATATGAAATAATTTATATTTATGAAGCAATTTATATGTTTTGCTACAACTACCTTTGTAATTAAAAACCATACACTTTTCAAATTTATAATAATATCAATGTTATTTAGTAACATAGCAGGAATAATCTTTATTCTTTGAATAAATTGTATCTTGTATTGTTCATCCTTACTATTATTGTATTGTTGATATGTTTTGTAAAGAAAGAATTTTCTTTTTGATTTTAAAATATTTTCCAATTACATGTAAAAACGAATTTTAGCAGTTTTTTTTCATTAAGTTCCAAATTCTTTCCCTCCCTCCCTCTCTTCCTTCCAATTTCATTGAGAAGGTAATTTGATATAGATTGTATATATACATGTAATCATGCAAAGTATATTTCCATAGTACTCATGTTGGGAAAGAAAATACAGATTAAAAAATGAATAGAAAATATAAAGTTAAAAAAAAATAAACCTCTGTTTTGATCTGCATTGACTCCATTAATTCTTTTTCTAAATGTGGATAGCATTTCTCATTATAAGGCTTTTGTAATTGTTTTGGGTCATTTTAATGGCAAGACTAGCTAAGTTATTCACAGATGACCATCACACAATATTGTTGAAACTGCCCACTGATTTCCTGGTTCTGCTTATTTCACTTTAAATAAATTCATGTAAGTCTTTCCAGGCATTTCTGAGACCATTCTGCTTGCCATTTCTTAAAGCACAATAGTATTCCATCATGATCACATATCATAACTTGTTCACCCATTCCCAATTGATGGGCATTCCCTTAATTTCCAATTCTTTGTCACCACAAAGAGAGCAGCTATGAGTTTTTGAACATAGAGGTCCTTTTCCTTGGGATACAGATTAAGTTGTTATTGTTCTTTCTTTTTTCTCTAACAGAACCAATGATATCAGCAGACTGATGTCTTGATTTGCAAGTGAATTGGATTTTAGTGAGGCATGGTTGCACGAAGTTGGCACCCTTACTCTTTCTTCAATAATCATCTAAGTCCAGTGGTAACCCAGATGGTACTGGGAAAAAGAGTGGGGCTGGTGAATTTGAACAGCCCTGCCTCACTGAAATCCAATTCATTTAAGGTACAGTCAAGTAGCTCCAGTTGAATCTGTCAACTGGTTTTTATCAGTGGCTGATTTTCCAGAGCTCCATTTTAAGAGATCACCTTTTCTTTGGGCAGAACACCTACATATAAGTGCATGATTCCCCATGTGGACAGAGGAAGGAAGGAAGGAAGGAAGGAAGGAAGGAAGGAAGGAAGGA